>NC_134502.1:4046286-4114889 GCF_040206685.1 Ascaphus truei | reverse complement strand
ACACACACACTCTCCCCCCCACCCCCCCCCCACACACACACACTCTCCCCCACCCCCCCCCACACACACACTCTCCCCCCACCCCCCCCCACACACACACTCTCCCCCACCCCCCCCCCCCACTCTCCCCCCCCCCCCCCCACACACACTCTCCCCCCCAACCCCCCCCCCCCCACACACACACTCTCCCCCACCCCCCCCCCCCACACACACCTCCCCCACCCCCCCCCCACACACCCACTCACCCCCACCCCCCCCCACACACCCACACCCCCCCCCCCCCCCCACACACACTCTCCCCCACCCCCCCCCCCCCACACCACACTCTCCCCCACCCCCCCCCCCACACACACACTCTCCCCACCCCCCCCCCCCACACACACACTCTCCCCACCCCCCCCCCCCCCACACACACTCTCCCCCACCCCACCCCCCCCACACACACACTCTCCCCCACCCCCCCCCCCACACACACACTCTCCCCCACCCCCCCCCCCACACACGCACTCTCCCCCACCCCCCCCCCCACACACGCACTCTCCCCCACCCCCCCCCCACACACGCACTCTCCCCCACCCCCCCCACACACGCACTCTCCCCCACCCCCCCCACACACTCACTCTCCCCACCCCCCCCCCCCCACTCACGCACCCACCCCCACCACACACACACACTCTCCCCCACCCCACACACACACACTCTCCCCCCCCCACACACACACACTCCCCCCCCACACACACACACTCTCCCCCCCACACACACACACACTCTCCCCCCCCACACACACACACTCTCCCCCCCACACACACACACTCTCCCCCCCCACACACACACACACTCTCCCCCCCCACACACACACACTCTCCCCCCCACCCACACACACTCTCCCCCCCCACACACACACACTCCTCCCCCCCCCACACACACACACTCTCCCCCCCCACACACACACACTCTCCCCCCCCACACACACACACTCTCCCCCCCCACACACACACACTCTCCCCCCCCACACACACACACTCTCCCCCCCCACACACACACACTCTCCCCCCCACACACACACACTCTCCCCCCCCACACACACACACTCTCCCCCCCCACACACACACACTCTCCCCCCCACACACACACACTCTCCCCCCCCACACACACACACTCTCCCCCCCCACACACACACACTCTCCCCCCCCACACACACACACTCTCCCCCCCCCACACACACACACTCTCCCCCCCCACACACACTCTCCCCCCCCACACACACACACACTCTCCCCCCCCACACACACACACTCTCCCCCCCCACACACACACACACTCTCCCCCCCACACACACACACACTCTCCCCCCCCACACACACACACTCTCCCCCCCACACACACACACTCTCCCCCCCCACACACACACTCTCCCCCCACACACACACACACTCTCCCCCCACACACACACACACACACTCTCCCCCCCCACACACACACACTCTCCCCCCCCACACACACACACTCTCCCCCCCCACACACACACACTCTCCCCCCCCACACACACACTCTCCCCCCCACACACACACACTCTCCCCCCCCACACACACACACTCTCCCCCCCCACACACACACACTCTCCCCCCCACACACACACACTCTCCCCCCCCACACACACACACTCTCCCCCCCCCACCACACACTCTCCCCCCCCACACACACACACTCTCCCCCCCCACACACACACACTCTCCCCCCCCACACACACACACTCTCCCCCCCCCACACACACACACTCTCCCCCCCCACACACACACTCTCCCCCCCCACACACACACTCTCCCCCCCCCACACACACACTCTCCCCCCCCCCACACACACACTCTCCCCCCCCCCCCACACACACACTCTCCCCCCCCCCCACACACACACTCTCCCCCCCACACACACACACTCTCCCCCCCCACACACACACACTCTCCCCCCCCACACACACACACTCTCCCCCCCCACACACACACACTCTCCCCCCCCACACACACACACTCTCCCCCCCCACACACACACACTCTCCCCCCCCACACACACACTCTCCCCCCCCCACACACACACTCTCCCCCCCCACACACACACTCTCCCCCCCCACACACACACTCTCCCCCCCCCCACACACACACTCTCCCCCCCCACACACACACTCTCCCCCCCCACACACACACTCTCCCCCCCCACACACACACTCTCCCCCCCCACACACACACTCTCCCCCCCACACACACACTCTCCCCCCCACACACACACTCTCCCCCCCCACACACACACTCTCCCCCCCCACACACACACTCTCCCCCCCCACACACACACTCTCCCCCCCCACACACACACTCTCCCCCCCACACACACACTCTCCCCCCCCCACACACACACTCCCCCCCACACACACTCCCCCCCACACACACACTCCCCCCCACACACACACTCCCCCCCCACAAACACACACTCTCCCCCATCCCCACAAACTCTCCCTCATCCCCCCACACACACACACTCTCCCCCACCCCAACCCCTCCACACACTCTCCCTCATCCCCCCACACACACACTACCCCCCGCACACACACTCTACCCCACCCCCACACACACACTCCCCCCACCCCCCACACACACACTCCCCCCCACCCCCCACACACACACTCCCCCCCACCCCCCACACACTCCCCCCCACCCCCCACACACTCCCCCCCACCCCCCACACACTCCCCCCACCCCCCACACACTCCCCCCCACCCCCCACACACTCCCCCCCACCCCCCACACACACTCTCCCCCACCCCCCACACACACTCTCCCCCACCCCCCACACACACCCCCCCCACCCCCCACACACACACTCTCCCCCATCCCCACAAACTCTCCCTCATCCCCCCCCCACACACACACTCTCCCCACCCCCCCTCCACACACTCTCCCCCACCCCCCCCCTCCACACACTCTCCCCCACCCCCCCTCCACACACTCCCTCATCCCCCCCCCCCCACACACTCTCCCCCACACCCCCACACACACTCTCCCCCAACCCCCCACACACACTCTCCCCCAACCCCCCCACACACTCTCCCCCACCCCCCACACACTCACTCTCCCCCCACACACTCACTCTCCCCCACACACTCACTCTCCCCCACACACTCACTCTGCCCCACACACTCACTCTGCCCCACACACTCACTCTGCCCCACACACTCACTCTGCCCCACACACTCACTCTGCCCCACACACTCACTCTGCCCCACACACTCACTCTGCCCCACACACTCACTCTGCCCCACACACTCACTCTGCCCCACCCCCCACACTCACTCTGCCCCACCCCCCACACTCACTCTGCCCCACCCCCCACACACTCACTCTGCCCCACCCCCCATACACTCACTCTCCCCCACCCCCCACACACTCACTCTCCCCCACCCCCACACACTCACTCTCCACCACCCCCCACACACACTCACTCTCCACCACCCCCCACACACTCACTCTCCCCCACCCCCACACACACACTCTCCCCCCCCACACACACACAAAGTGGAGTACAGAGGCAGTGACGGATGTGAGTGACTGGAGGGGGAGGGGGGGGGAGAGAGGAAAGGGCTGCAATCTGAGCAGGCGGCTCCCCGCCTCCCCCTGCACCCACCGCCCACCAGAGATCGCGCACCACCACTGCCCGCCCCCCACGCCCATCTCCCGCACCAAGGTGACCGGGGCAAAGGGAGCGCCAGGGGGGGGCAAAGGGAGCGTCAGGGGGGGCAAAGGGAGCGTCAGGGGGGGCAAAGGGAGCGCCAGAGGGGGGCAAAGGGAGCGCCAGAGGGGGGCAAAGGGAGGAGCGCCCCCCCTGCCCCGGGTCCCTGTGGCTGCCCGCCCGGCAGGGGACACCGCGCAGCAGACAGAGGAGCCAGGAGCGGGAAGACAGACACTCACCGTGTGCTCTGCACAAAGCGGAAGCCCCGCCCCCGGCTTCCTCTGACCTGCCTGCGACCAATCCCCTGCGTCCCGGCCGGCATTCTAAGCCCCGCCCCCGGCTTCCTCTGACCTGCCTGCGACCAATCCCCTGCGTCCCGGCCGGCATTCTAAGCCCCGCCCCCGACTTCCTCTGACCTGCCTGCGACCAATCCCCTGCATCCCGGCCGGCATTCTAAGCCCCGCCCCCGGCTTCCTCTGACCTGCCTGCGACCAATCCCCTGCGTCCCGGCCGGCATTCTAAGCCCCGCCCCCGACTTCCTCTGACCTGCCTGCGACCAATCCCCTGCGTCCCGGCCGGCATTCTAAGCCCCGCCCCCGGCTTCCTCTGACCTGCCTGCGACCAATCCCCTGCGTCCCGGCCGGCATTCTAAGCCCCGCCCCCGGCTTCCTCTGACCTGCCTGCGACCAATCCCCTGCGTCCCGGCCGGCATTCTAAGCCCCGCCCCCGGCTTCCTCTGACCTGCCTGCGACCAATCCCCTGCGTCCCGGCCGGCATTCTAAGCCCCGCCCCCGGCTTCCTCTGACCTGCTGCGACCAATCCCCTGCGTCCCTGCCGGCATTCTAAGCCCCGCCCCCGGCTTCCTCTGACCTGCCTGCGACCAATCCCCTGCGTCCCTGCCGGCATTCTAAGCCCCGCCCCGGCTTCCTCTGACCTGCCTGCGACCAATCCCCTGCGTCCCTGCCGGCATTCTAAGCCCCGCCCCCGGCTTCCTCTGACCTGCCTGCGACCAATCCCCTGCGTCCCGGCCGGCATTCTAAGCCCCGCCCCCGGATTCCTCTTACCTGCCTGCGACCAATCCCCTGCGTCCCGGCCGGCATTCTAAGCCCCGCCCCCGGCTTCCTCTGACCTGCCTGCGACCAATCCCTGCGTCCCGGCCGGCATTCTAAGCCCCGCCTCCTCCAACCAACCCCCCGGCAGCATTCACTCATTCTACTGACCATAGAGAATACTTACCCGCCGCCGCGTCCCCCTCACCGCTGCCGCGTCCCCCTCACCGCTGCCGCGTCCCCCTCACCGCTGCCGCGTCCCCCTCACCGCCGCCGTAACCGGGACACATTGGCTGGGCCGGAAAGATATTCGTTGCGGGCCGCGAGTGTGACATGCTTACTGCGCCGCGCCGGTCTGATCATTTAGCTGTAAGTGTCACAAGACGCAGGTATGGGCTGCCGGCGCGATCCAGATTAACCCCTGGCGTGCTGACCCCCTGTGGCACGCTGCTGCTAATATGTGTCTGCACGTTGGGTAGGTGGGAGCGGTAAAGCGCTAATCAGGCACAGTGTGTCAGGAGCCGGGTTACACACAGAGGCCTGTCACTGTCTGGTTACACTGTGTCACACTAGTTTGTGTCACACCATGCACTAAAAGTAACGTAGCCGGGATTTATTGCTGCAGGACCACGCTATTTAGTGTTTCAGGGCACCGTGGGGGTTAGGGGATCTCCTCCGGTGAGTGAGGTGCTTATTATATGGAGGGGTTCAGCTATACCTGTATGGGGGATGCAGGCTCCTGTTATCTGCAGGTTGCACAGGGATTCAAATAATAAATAAATAACAAGCAGCGGTACTGTGTGTGTGTAAATAACAAGCAGCGGTACTGTGTGTGTGTAAATAACAAGCAGCGGTCCTGTGTGTGTGTAAATAACAAGCAGCGGTACTGTGGGCGTGTAAATAACAAGCAGCGGTACTGTGGGCGTGTAAATAACAAGCAGCGGTACTGTGGTGTGTAAATAACAAGCAGCGGTACTGTGGGTGTAAACAAGCAGCGGTACTGTGGGTGTAAACAAGCAGCGGTACTGTATGTGTAAATAACAAGCAGCGGTTCTGTGTGTGTAAGTAAACAAGCAGCAGTACTGTGTGTGTGTAAATAACAAGCAGCTGTACTGTGGGTGTGTAACTAACAAGCAGCGGTACTGTGGGTGTGTAAATAACAAGCAGCGGAACTGTGGGTGTGTAAATAACAAGCAGCGGCACTGTGGGTGTGTAAATAACAAGCAGCGGTTCTGTGTGTGTGTGTAAATAACAAGCAGCGGTACTGTGGGTGTGTAAATAACAAGCAGTGGTACTGTGGGTGTAAATAACAAGCAGCTGTAGTGTGGGTGTGTAAATAACAAGCAGCAGTACTGTGTGTGTAAATAACAAGCAGCGGTACTGTGTGTAAATAACAAGCAGCGGTACTGTGTGTAAATAACAAGCAGCGGTACTGTGTGTAAATAACAAGCAGCGGTACTGTGTGTGTAAATAACAAGCAGCGGTACTGTGGGTGTGTAAATAACAAGCAGCGGTACTGTGTGTGTAAATAACAAGCAGCGGTACTGTGGGTGTGTAAATAACAAGCAGCGGTTTGGTGTGTGTGTAAATAACAAGCAGCTGTACTGTGGGTGTGTAAATAACAAGCCGCGATACTGTGTGTAAATAACAAGCAGCGGTACTGTGGGTGTGTAAATAACAAGCAGTGGTACTGCGTTTAAATAACAAGCAGCGGTACTGTGTGTAAATAACAAGCAGCGGTACTGTGGGTGTGTGTAAATAAGAAGCAGCGGTACTGTGGGTGTGTAAATAACAAGCAGCGGTACTGTGTGTGTAAGTAACAAAGCGGTACTGTGTGGGTGTGCAAATAACAAGCAGCGGTACTGTGGGTGTGTAAATAACAAGCAGCAGTACTGTTTGTGTAAATAACAAGCAGCGGTACTGTGTGTGTGTAAATAACAAGCAGCGGTACTGTGGTTGTGTAAATAACAAGCAGCGGTACTGTGGTTGTGTAAATAACAAACAGCGGTAATGTGTGTAAAAAACAAGCAGCGGTGCTGTGAGTGTGTAAATAACAAGCAGTGGTACTGTGGGTGTGTAGATAACAAGCAGCGGTACTGTGGTTGTGTAAATAACAAGCAGCTGTGCTGTGGTTGTGTAAATAACAAACAGCGGTAATGTGTGTAAATAACAAGCAGTGGTACTGTGAGTGTGTAAATAACAAGCAGCGGTACTGTGGGTGTGTAAAAAAGCAGCGGTACTGTTGTTGTGTAAATACCAAGCAGCAGTACTGTGGGAATGTAAATAACAAGCAGCGGTACTGTGTGTGTGTGAATAACAAGCAGCGGTACTGTGTGTGTGTAAATAACAAGCAGCGGTACTGTGGGTGTGTAAATAACAAGTAAAAGGGATAAAGGGGAATGTTACAGGGCAGTAGAGGCTTTTCCCTAATATCTCCGGAGATAATATACACATTAAATCATGGGGCAGTAACCCCATTATTTCCTATGAACAGGACAGGTTTTATCCCTATGAAACGTAAATGTTTGGCAGATATCCCCACTGCATATTATATGCTGCAGCATAACAAGAAAGGCAGGAATCACTGCACACAGCAGAATAACAGGAATAGAATAAACGCTCATTGGGAGGTGACAAGATTAATAAGACTATCAGATATTATATTATTATCCCACGCGCCTTTAAAGCTGCCGTCCCACCTAGGGCCAAAATAACTCAGCGGCAGAGTTATATCCGGGGAGCTGACGCATCTCTTTACAGTATCACACACCTAGAAATATTGTGATAACATTTATTAAATGAGATGAGAGACGCGGTGAGATAAACACTTGTCTGACAAACATTCTCAGGGAGAAGCAGGAATATGTTATTCTGCATCATACAATTCTTATATTATAAAGCATTTCCATTTACTGACACAGCACAAACATATATATGTAATGGGTATACGCTCCTATATTACTTCTATACGCACGCTCCCAGAACAGGAACTAAACACAGATTCACGCAATCAGATATCCCCAGGACAGGTATGTGAGATATATATATATATACATTGCAAAGTGCTGAAGGGCCCCTCTGGGTAACTGATTAATACATGAGATATATTCCCCTGTTCTCTCCCTCGCTCACTGAATCCCTCCCAGTATATTCTTATTTCTGTGTACTAATACCCTCTGGGTATTTCTTTTAGTGGGAGGGACAGATGTGAGGGGCCGTGTGTCCTGTCTGTGTCACCCTGCAGTGGGAGGGACAGATGAGGGGCTGTGTGTCCTGTCTGTGTCTCCCTGCAGTGGGAGGGACAGATGTGAGGGGCTGTGTGTCCTGTCTGTGTCTCCCTGCAGTGGGAGGGACAGATGTGAGGGGCTGTGTGTCCTGTCTGTGTCACCCTGCAGTGGGAGGGACAGATGTGAGGGGCTGTGTGTCCTGTCTGTGTCTCCCTGCAGTGGGAGGGACAGATGTGAGGGGCTGTGTGTCCTGCCTGTGTCCCCCTGCAGTGGGAGGGACAGATGTGAGGGGCTGTGTGTCCTGTCTGTGTCTCCCTGCAGTGGGAGGGACAGATGTGAGGGGCTGTGTGTCCTGTCTGTGTCCCCCTGCAGTGGGAGGGACAGATGTGAGGGGCTGTGTGTCCTGTCTGTGTCCCCCTGCAGTGGGAGGGACAGATGTGAGGGGCCGTGTGTCCTGTCTGCATCCCCCTGCAGTGGGAGGGACAGATGTGAGGGGCTGTGTGTCCTGTCTGTGTCCCCCTGCAGTGGGAGGGACAGGTGTGAGGGGCCGTGTGTCCTGTCTGTGTCCCCCTGCAGTGGGAGGGACAGGTGTGAGGGGCAGTGTGTCCTGTCTGTGTCACCCTGCAGTGGGAGGGACAGATGTGAGGGGCCGTGTGTCCTGTCTGTGTCACCCTGCAGTGGGAGGGACAGGTGTGAGGGGCCGTGTGTCCTGTCTGTGTCACCCTGCAGTGGGAGGGACAGGTGTGAGGGGCCGTGGGTCCTGTCTGTGTCCCCCTGCAGTGGGAGGGACAGGTGTGAGGGGCTGTGGGTCCTGTCTGTGTCCCCCTGCAGTGGGAGGGACAGGTGTGAGGGGCTGTGGGTCCTGTCTGTGTCCCCCTGCAGTGGGAGGGACAGATGTGAGGGGCTGTGTGTCCTGTCTGTGTCCCCCTGCAGTGGGAGGGACAGATGTGAGGGGCTGTGTGTCCTGTCTGTGTCACCCTGCAGTGGGAGGGACAGATGTGAGGGGCTGTGTGTCCTGTCTGTGTCCCCCTGTAGTGGGAGGGACAGATGTGAGGGGCTGTGTGTCTGTCTGTGTCACCCTGCAGTGGGAGGGACAGATGTGAGGGGCCGTGGGTCCTCTCTGTGTCCCCCTGCAGTGGGAGGGACAGATGAGGGGCTGTGTGTCCTGTCTGTGTCTCCCTGCAGTGGGAGGGACAGATGTGAGGGGCTGTGTGTCCTGTCTGTGTCACCCTGCAGTGGGAGGGACAGGTGTGAGGGGCAGTGTGTCCTGTCTGTGTCACCCTGCAGTGGGAGGGACAGGTGTGAGGGGCTGTGTGTCCTGTCTGTGTCACCTTGCAGTGGGAGGGACAGGTGTGAGGGGCTGTGTGTCCTGTGTCACCCTGCAGTGGGAGGGACAGATGTGAGGGGCAGTGTGTCCTGTCTGTGTCACCCTGCAGTGGGAGGGACAGATGTGAGGGGCCGTGGGTCCTCTCTGTGTCCCCCTGCAGTGGGAGGGACAGATGAGGGGCTGTGTGTCCTGTCTGTGTCTCCCTGCAGTGGGAGGGACAGATGTGAGGGGCTGTGTGTCCTGTCTGTGTCACCCTGCAGTGGGAGGGACAGGTGTGAGGGGCAGTGTGTCCTGTCTGTGTCACCCTGCAGTGGGAGGGACAGGTGTGAGGGGCTGTGTGTCCTGTCTGTGTCACCTTGCAGTGGGAGGGACAGGTGTGAGGGGCTGTGTGTCCTGTGTCACCCTGCAGTGGGAGGGACAGATGTGAGGGGCAGTGTGTCCTGTCTGTGTCACCCTGCAGTGGGAGGGACAGGTGTGAGGGGCTGTGTGTCCTGTCTGTGTCACCCTGCAGTGGGAGGGACAGGTGTGAGGGGCAGTGTGTCCTGTGTCACCCTGCAGTGGGAGGGACAGGTGTGAGGCGCTGTGTGTCCTGTCTGTGTCCCCCTGCAGTGGGAGGGACAGATGTGAGGGGCTGTGGGTCCTGTCTGTGTCACCCTGCAGTGGGAGGGACAGATGTGAGGGACCGTGTGTCCTATCTGTGTCCCCCTGCAGTGGGAGGGACAGGTGTGAGGGGCCGTGTGTCCTGTCTGTGTCCCCCTGCAGTGGGAGGGGCAGATGTGAGGGGACGTGTGTCCTGTCTGTGTCACCATGCAGTGGGAGGGACAGATGTGAGGGGCTGTGTGTCCTGTCTGTGTCACCCTGCAGTGGGAGGGACAGGTGTGAGGGGCTGTGGGTCCTGTCTGTGTCACCCTGCAGTGGGAGGGACAGGTGTGAGGGGCTGTGGGTCCTGTCTGTGTCCCCCTGCAGTGGGAGGGACAGATGTGAGGGGCTGTGTGTCCTGTCTGTGTCCCCCTGCAGTGGGAGGGACAGATGTGAGGGGCTGTGGGTCCTGTCTGTGTCACCCTGCAGTGGGAGGGACAGATGTGAGGGGCTGTGGGTCCTGTCTGTGTCACCCTGCAGTGGGAGGGACAGATGTGAGGGGCTGTGTGTCCTGTCTGTGTCTCCCTGCAGTGGGAGGGACAGATGTGAGGGGCTGTGTGTCCTGTCTGTGTCACCCTGCAGTGGGAGGGACAGGTGTGAGGGGCTGTGTGTCCTGTCTGTGTCCCCCTGCAGTGGGAGGGACAGGTGTGAGGGGCCGTGTGTCCTGTCTGTGTCCCCCTGCAGTGGGAGGGACAGATGTGAGGGGCCGTGTGTCCTGTCTGTGTCCCCCTGCAGTGGGAGGGACAGATGTGAGGGGCCGTGTGTCCTGCCTGTGTCCCCCTGCAGTGGGAGGGACAGATGTGAGGGGCTGTGTGTCCTGCCTGTGTCACCCTGCAGTGGGAGGGACAGATGTGAGGGGCTGTGTGTCCTTTCTGTGTCACCCTGCAGTGGGAGGGACAGATGTGAGGGGCTGTGTGTCCTGTCTGTGTCCCCCTGCCGTGGGAGGGACAGATGTGAGGGGCTGTGGGTCCTGTCTGTGTGTACAATCACCCCACATGTCTGCCTGTGATGTCTCTCCCAGTTACTCACCCTCTGTCTCTATCTTTCTCCACAACTGCACTGATTGAGATTGGCCGTCTCTTGTCATGTGGTCTCTCTCGCCTGCAGGGGCTTCTGGGAGTTGTAGTCCTACTTCTCTTCTGTTACAATTTTAGTTACAGCCGTGAACTACAAGCCCCAGAATCCCGTGTAAAATGGTGACATCATAATAATTCAACCAATCAATGCGCAGATCTGTGGTAACCACAACCCTCCCCCTCCTCCACAAGGCTGCCGCAAGGTCCCGCCCCGTAGTCAGGCAATGAGAGCCAATAAGAGCCAAGGCCCGCCCCGCAGTCAGCCAATGGGAGAGCTTGAGAGCCAATGAGAGACAATGAGAGCGCACACAAACCCACAAACACAATATATACTGTTTCTATGGGTTCCCCTGCTGGGCCGGGATCAGTACTCCTAGCTCCTGGTTCTGACCCAGCCTTTCTTATTTACATAGAACGCAGCATGAAGAGGCTCTGTGAAGGTGGCAGTGACGGTGTGTAAGTGTCTGATCGGGTCACACAGCTGATAAAAGGACAGCCGCCCAGCCTCATAGTCCAGGTATATTCCTAATCTCTGCACGCGAGACTCGGGATATATCTGTGTTCGTATTGAGTCATGTATCACTAAATGATTATTATCCAACATGCACAAACCCCAGGACTTCTTATTATGTCCTATGAGGGACTGATTTCCTTCCCTTACTATACTGGGATAGGAAATCCCTACCCCCCTGTCCCCTGAGTCACTGATCTCCACTTCCCAGTAATGTTGTCCTGAGGAAAAACTCCTGGTGCTTAAAACCTGAGGACACACAAATCTCTCTGGTGTATTTGGGTGTAACTGGCCTGTTTGTGACCAGGATGCAGTTTTCAGGTCACCTGATACAGATACATTACCAGCTGTATTTACATCCAGTAATATGCCTGAATCCCCCTGCACACAGAACCCGCTCTTTGCTTTTAGATCAGTCACAATATCAGCTAATCTCTGTAAGGTCAGTGGGATCAGAACCTCATCCAAATCCCCTACAGCAGGGACCTTATTACCCTCTCTCTCTCTGTCCTCAGCATTGTCTGATTCCCGTCCCTGTAAGACAGTTACTGGATCAGTGATGTTGCACAGCTCCTCAATGTGAAGCATCTTCCTGGACAGCTCGTCCTTCTCTATTTCCAGCTGCTGGATTAGATCAGAGACTCGGAGAGAAACCTGCTCTTCCCACCTGGTGATCTCACTCAGGACTCGCTTCTCTAGGACTTCCAGCTGTGCTCTGATGTCCCTAATCAGGGCAGTGACTCGGTCTGTTACCCCGGCTGCTTTCTCGTGCACTTCTCTCTTCTGTCCCTGCAGACTCTGGGCCCTTTTCTCAGTCTCCTCTCTCACTGAAGTCAGTTTCTCCAGAACATGTCTCAGTTTCTCCTTCTTCTTCTCAGAGGCCTCATTCAGCGACTCCACCTGGTGTCCCCTGTGCTCTCCGACCAGGCAGCAGGACACACAGACACAGGCAGCATCCTCAGTGCAGTAATACTTCAGGATCTCCTTGTGGACGGGGCATTTCCTGTTCTTTAAGGAGGTGGTTGGCTCAGTTAAGACGTGTTCCTCTGACTTGCTGTGTCTCTCTAGGTGAATATCACACAGGGAGGCGTCACACAGCAGACATGTTTTAGCAGCAGGTACAGAGGCGGTAACACAGTAAGTGCAGAAGATCACAGCCTCCTCCTGCTCCGGCTGAGTAGAAAGGAAACGCTCCGCTATGTTACACAGCTTCAGGTTCCTCTGCAGTGCAGGACGCTCCTGAAACTCTGCTCTGCATTCAGGACAGGTATAAAGTCCAGATCCCCCCTGGGAATCCCACACACTTCCAATACAGCCCTGGCAGAAGTTATGCCCACATGTCAGCGCTACAGGCTGGGTATAAATGCTCAGGCAGATGGGGCAGGTTAGCTCCTCTCTCAGATCAGCAGACGCCATGCTTGGAAGCAGCAACAGGAAACGAAACTTAAATTCTCTTGTTATTCAGCACACAGGGGCGGGGAGTTTGTTACTCAGACTATTAACCCTGTAAGTTCCGGGCTGCAGTGTACAATATGAGGAATGAGAGTCCTGTATGTCACGGGAGACCAGGCAATTATTTGTAAAGTGATATAAAAATACAAATAGCAATAGTAGGACAATATGAATAAAAATATGAGACAGACATCGTACCCACTTCCTATACGTACCAGTGTTATCGCTTAAGCTGCCGCGTGAATTGCCCTATAAATGTTACATAAGACGAGCATTGAGAGGAACGTACGTAATAAATTCTATACTAGACTATATACCCGTGAGCTTATAGTATCCCCGTCTGTCTCTACATGAGTCATCGGAGCAGAGAATTTAGGTATTGTTACGAAAGCAGGAACAGGACCTAAGAGCCCATTACAGCGCCCCCTCCTGTGGTCAAAGTATGTGTCAGGTGTAACAGGACTGGTTCAGGGACTGAACCTATTGTAGACCCAACAAGTAAACATATTAATTGCCCCTCGTTTATTGACTAGGAATATTGGATTATTAAAACACTTTATTATAAGTAATAAATAGAATAAGTGGGGCTGAATAGGCACATATATACAGTAACACACTAAGCACACTGCGGATACACAGCAGGGGGCTCTCAGATATGGCGCCCGGTATAACGTACTGAATCTCGGGGGTACAGGTCCCTGGGAATAGTATGAGCGGCAATGTACATATCACAGGGATTGGGGCATAAGGGTTATTGAAACAAATGTGTGTGGTGCTCTCAAGACAATACTTGAGCCAGATGAGTATATAACAGGAAAACAACCCTTGAATAAGTATATATGTAATGTCTCTAGGAATGTAGCCCGGTAATGACAAACCCACAAACCATGCAGTAAGGAAATGTCAATGACACCAGCAGGTGACCGGTAGATGAAACATCCTATGACTGTAATATAATAAGGGCAATATGGAACGAACTCACTTGGGAATCTTCATCCACCATCAGCAGCAAGTCCAGTTAGGTTCCAATGTCCAGGGTTGAATGTGCATCCGTAGACAGTACTCAGAATGTAGAACAGGGAAGAAAAAATGAAGCACCAAGTCCAGCTGTAGAATAGCAATAACACCAACAGGGATACGTACCAAAAATAAGCTGTTTAATAGGATCCAAACAAAGTAACAAACACACCTACGCGTTTCGGACCTCTACAGTTCTTTATCAAGGTGAATACAACCATAAGTTATGGAGCGTCATTTATACTCACTTAACAAGCATGTAGCCCAATCGCGGAGCATATCCGCATACGTCACGCGGGTCGCATGGATGACCTCTGACCCGTGACGTGCGGTCGCGTAGTTACGCTGCATGATGCGTGCCCTGGGGTCGCGCCATGCGCAAAGGGGGTGGGAGAATCACTGCACGCGCATGAGCACATGCACCCGATGCTAGTGCCTCCCCTCCATAGAAAAATA
Source organism: Ascaphus truei (assembly GCF_040206685.1). Classification (NCBI taxonomy): domain Eukaryota; kingdom Metazoa; phylum Chordata; class Amphibia; order Anura; family Ascaphidae; genus Ascaphus; species Ascaphus truei. Next base: position 4,100,418 of record NC_134502.1, on the reverse strand, counting down.
GCGCATGACGTCACTCCGTCACGGACATGTGACCAAAAGGTCAAATGCTAGGCGTAGCTAGGCAACCAAGCCCAATGCGTCCCAAGGTGTGTTAAACAAAACAAACACATCTTTATTAACATGAACAAAAATTTTTTTTTTTAAAACACTCCTAATGAGGAAAAGCATATTAATGATAAAACCAGTTAAAAAATAAAATAAAAACAATTAGAAGTGACCTATGATAACAGTTTTTCAAGATCCTCATAGTTGGTTGTATGATATTGTAAGGGTAAAGTGGAGGCACATTGTAATAACAAATTAGTATAATCATATATAAAGTGTAAGCTCCACTGCCCAGAGAGATAGTGAAAAAGGAGACCTTCTTTATAATGTCTCTATAACAGACATACCTTATATACATGCCTAAAGTCTGACAATCTAATATATATTAAGCATATAGCATATTTGGTCACACACAGAGAGTGGTGTTGCGCAAAGCTAGGTATCAAACAGAAGAGTACCAATGTCCCAATCTGAGTTTAAACCGTATGGGATACGTGTTTGTAAAGTAAATATCCAATATAGTTCTCTTCTGTTTAGAATACTTAGTCTATTGCCACCTCGGATCGGATTCGATATGTGTTCAATACCCTGAACGCACAAATTGTCTGAATCACCCATATTACAATGACTAAAATGTTGGGATACAGGATGACTCAAATCTTTTTTGATAATCAGTCTCAGGTGTTCGAGTATACGGACTTTCAAGTGTCTTACGGTCCTACCAATGTACTGTTTCCCGCAACCGCAACTTAACAAGTATACCACAAAATTGGTATCGCAGTTAATGAATGAGTTCACATAATATTTTTTACCAGTTTTGAAAGAAAAGAAATCTTTTTTGATATCCATATGTTTGCAAATTTTGCACTTTGAACATGCATAGTTGCCCTTAGGTAATTTCTTAATCACTGATTTGTCTGTAGTAAACAAACTGCCAGATACAAAGTTCGCAATGGTTTTAGCTCTGCTGAATACTATCTTAGGCCCCTCGTCGTATACAGTTTTTAATAAAGGATCTGCTGCTAACACTCCCCAATGTCTGTGAATGGATTCTCTAATGTTTTTAGATTGATTGTTATGTTGACAAAATAGGGAGATTGGAAAGATTTTTTATCTTTCTTACTTTGCACTCTTTTAAGCAAAACAGATCTGTCCAAATTTCTCACTTCCCTGAGTGTCTTTTTGAGATCGTCTTTTGGATAACCTCTAGCTTCAAAACGCTCCATCAACTCATCAGATTGTTTTACAAAGTCCTCATCATTTGTACAAATTCTTCTTAATCTAATGAGTTGGCTTTTTGGTATTCCTTTTAGCAAGGATTTGGGGTGGCAGCTGTCAGCTCGCAAAAATGTGTTGCGTGAATTTTCTTTGCGATACACCGTGGTGATAATTTGTTTGTGCATATTAACTGAAAGAAGTAAATCTAGAAAGTGAATATGGTGAGCATTGTGATTAGAGGTGAATTTTAAATTAAATTCATTATTATTTAAATATTCTGTGAACATAAAAAGAGAATGTGCATCCCCGTGTCAAATAAAAATAAGGTCGTCAATGTAACGCCTGTAAAAAGTGATAAGGTGTCTGTAGGGATTCTTGTCTCCAAACACGTGGACCGACTCCCACCATCCTAGGAATAAATTCGCATAGGATGGAGCAAAGCTGGTACCCATGGCGGTACCACGTGTTTGGAGATAAAAATCCCCATCAAACATAAAGTAATTATGTGTTAACAAAAATTGAATGGCATTAAGAATAAACGTGCTCTGTGCAGGTGAAAGCTCTGATTGTTGTAAATAAAATCTGACAGCTGCCAGCCCATGCTCATGTATTATCACTGTGTACAATGATGTGATGTCAAGACTTAGCCAAATGAAATTTGTTTCCCATGTGATGGAGTCAAGTTGAATCATGAGATCACCGCTATCTTTAATGTATGATGGCAATGTTTGCACTATTGCCTGCAGGAAGTGGTCAACATATTTGGATACACCATCTCCCAAAGATCCAATACTAGCGACTGTTGGCCTCCCAGGTGGGGAGACCAATGTCTTGTGGATCTTTGGGTGGCAATAGACTAGGTATTCTAAACAGAAGAGAACTATATTGGATATTTACTTTACAAACACGTATCCCATACGGTTTAAACTCAGATTGGGACATTGGTACTCTTCTGTTTGATACCTAGCTTTGCGCAACACCACTCTCTGTGTGTGACCAAATATGCTATATGCTTAATATATATTAGATTGTCAGACTTTAGGCATGTATATAAGGTATGTCTGTTATAGAGACATTATAAAGAAGGTCTCCTTTTTCACTATCTCTCTGGGCAGTGGAGCTTACACTTTATATATGATTATACTAATTTGTTATTACAATGTGCCTCCACTTTACCCTTACAATATCATACAACCAACTATGAGGATCTTGAAAAACTGTTATCATAGGTCACTTCTAATTGTTTTTATTTTATTTTTTAACTGGTTTTATCATTAATATGCTTTTCCTCATTAGGAGTGTTTTTAAAAAAATTTTTTTGTTCATGTTAATAAAGATGTGTTTGTTTTGTTTAACACACCTTGGGACGCATTGGGCTTGGTTGCCTAGCTACGCCTAGCATTTGACCTTTTGGTCACATGTCCGTGACGGAGTGACGTCATGCGCTATTTTTCTATGGAGGGGAGGCACTAGCATCGGGTGCATGTGCTCATGCGCGTGCAGTGATTCTCCCACCCCCTTTGCGCATGGCGCAACCCCAGGGCACGCATCATGCAGCGTAACTACGCGACCGCACGTCACGGGTCAGAGGTCATCCACGCGACCCGCGTGACGTATGCGGATATGCTCCGCGATTGGGCTACATGCTTGTTAAGTGAGTATAAATGACGCTCCATAACTTATGGTTGTATTCACCTTGATAAAGGACTGTAGAGGTCCGAAACGCGTAGGTGTGTTTGTTACTTTGTTTGGATCCTATTAAATAGCTTATTTTTGGTACGTATCCCTGTTGGTGTTATTGCTATTCTACAGCTGGACTTGGTGCTTCGTTTTTTCTTCACTGTTCTACATAAGCGTTATTGGCATTATACTCCCTTTGCCCCACTGGGTAATACTTCTGTACCCCCCTATATGCCACCTAAACTGATGTCTGCTGGTGCCGCGCCCGCGGATAATGGCGCTAATTGTAAGTAATAAGTTGCTTACGTGACGTTACAATGACGCTGACACCGTGTGTCTCAAGCGGGGTTAATAAGTATTGATGCCTGTGTGTGTTTGGGCAAACCAGGACCGCCAACAGAAATTATGGGGCCCAGGACAAATGAAAGGAGCAGGGGACCCCCCCCCCCCCCGAACCCATAGCGCACCTACCACGAAGAAATATTTTTTAGCGCAAAACTTTTACTTATCTGTTTTTCTTATTCAAACAATGGATGAATCAGACCGCGCTGCTCAGGGATTACGCGCTGTGTAAATTAGATGCGCAGGTGCAAAAGGGGTGAATATTATAGTACCCAGAACCCAAAGAAGGGCCCACAGAACCCCACTGATCGCTCTCATCGCTATATTCACAGAACTATTGTCTGATAAACACCTGCCAGGTTTGCACGCGTGTCTGTGTTAGGTATGTACAGATATACCGTTACACGCATGTAACCACACCATGGTCACGTGAGGAACCGCTTGCTATACTGCGTATCCACTGCAAACCCAGCTGCCCCACGGAGGGTAATTAGGCTGTAGAGATTATGCATTAACATTGCAGCAGTATATCTGTATATACCTAACACAGACAAGGCTGCAAACCTAGAAGGTGTTTTTGGATGCATGGTAACCTTATATTGTAGTGCAAAGGGTTAATAATTCCCACATAGGTTGCATTGTGGTTCCAGATATATGATGTAGGTGTCACAGTGTCGCTGCTCTCTGTGGATCAGCAATAGGCATACACACAGCACGCTGCTCCTCGCTTTACCAATTATAGCTACACTAGTATAACAAAAAAAAAAAATATATATATATATATATATATATATATTTATTATCCCAGCAGCGCCTGTGTTACACCCTGACAGCACAGGTACTGTGTCTATGGGGCTCTGATATCATTACTGACGCTTTAGTCTGTCTATGTACACAATATATCTAGAGCCAATACTAGGCTAACACCAGCCATAATAATACAGGTATCTGCGCTGGGAGCACAATAGTACCTCACTATATCACTGGGGGGCCACTATCTGACCTAAGGACCGCAGGAGGAAGGGAGGATTTGGCCATCAGCTCTATTATAGGTACCCAGAGGCCACTTACCCCTTCTCTCCCTACCTCCTCCGTGGGGATCATGTTAATACTTTAACCTATTATTATGTGTTTTTGATAAAATAAAACCTTTCTGTTTTGGTTAAATTTTAGACCCTAAATTGTTCTGGTGGTTGGACCATAGGAGGTTCTCAGACAATAGTTCTGTGATTATAGCAATGAGAGCGATCAGTGGGGTTCTTTGGGCCCTTCTTTGGGTTCTGTCTGTGTACTGTTTTTCTTACTGTAATACGGGAAAAATTACAATGCAATCTGTTTATTTTTACATTTTCAACAAACAACAGGTGACTGCCTTTGGGTGACTGCCTGGGTGGGTGATTGAATGGAGGGGTGACTGCCTGGGTGGGTGACTGCCTGCCTGGGTGGGTGACTGCCTGTCTGGGTGGGTGACTGCCTGCCTGGGTGGGTAACTGCCTGGGTGGGTGACTGCCTGGGTGGGTGACTGCCTGCCTGGGTGACTGCTTGCCTGGGTGACTGCCGGCCTGGATTGGTGACTGCCTGGGTGCCTGCTTGGCTGGGTGGGTGACTACCTGCCTGGGTGGGTGACTGCCTGGATGGGTGGGTGGGTGACTGCCTGGATGGGTGGATGACTGCCTGGATGGGTGGATGACTGCCTGGATGGGTGGGTGGGTGACTGCCTGGGTGGGTGACTGCCTGGATGGGTGGGTGGGTGACTGCCTGGATGGGTGGATGACTGCCTGGATGGGTGGATGACTGCCTGGATGGGTGGGTGGGTGACTGCCTGGGTGGGTGACTGCCTGGATGGGTGGGTGGTTGACTGCCTGGATGGGTGGATGACTGCCTGGATGGGTGGATGACTGCCTGGATTGACTGCCTCGGTGGGTGACTGCCTGGGTTGACTGCCTGGATGGGTGGATGACTGCCTGGATGGGTGGATGACTGCCTGGATGGGTGGGTGTGTGACTGCCTGGGTGGGTGACTGCCTGGATGGGTGGATGACTGACTGACTGCCTGCCTGGGTGACTGCCTGCCTAGGTGACTGCCTGGATTGGTGACTGACTGGGTGCCTGCTTGCCTGGGTGGGTGCCTGCTTGCCTGGGTTTGTGGGTGACTGACTGCCTTGGTGGGGATATTCGGGGGTGTGGGGGTATTTTTTAAATATTTATTCGGGGGGTGTGGGGATATTGTCAGTTGTGCTGAACCTGCATGCGCTTTCATTATAAAGCCATCACCCCCCCCCCCCCCCGCTTACCCCCCTCCGAAGACCCTGAGCTTTGCAAACCACCGGCGCTGACCCAAATAGACCCGCCCTCCGAGGCATCATTATGGGTCAGCCGCAGATCCATATCCTTATAATCTCACCCAATCTTCTTGTTTACTGATGCGTGTTACCGAAAAGCCTCACCGTAACGCACCCACAATCCGCCCCCCCCCTACAAATCTGGTGAGCCCCCCGAATGTGGTCCATATAGCGAATTATTGGCGGGCACTTCCGTGGCTCTTTCTCCATGATTATCGTGGCCAAAATGGCACACGCCTCTAGCCAATTCCAGAATGTTTGTGGGATAGTGTCCCTGTCCCCGTCCTTATCTTTGTCCTGTGACCTATCCGACCTCCCCTTAGCGTCCTTATAACCTGGCAACAGCGAGAATATTTCTACGTAATTGTCACGGGAGAACAGGTTATTTACACCTTTTTACCGGGATCATTCATTGTGCAAAACAAGGAAGAGAAATAAAGTGTCATTTATTCGGCATAAATTCGCTTACACACAATGATACACAAAATACAGACACAAAGACACACTTACTTTGGGGCTGGGGTTGAAAACTAGACTCTCCTAGGTGCAGGGATCTCTATGGGAGAGTTTTACCCTGACCGGGACTTAGCCCGGAATCTCCTGGAACCCAAATCGGCAGAAAGTCCCACACGCCCCCGCTACGTTCCCTCCTGAGAACCTGGTCCCTCCTGACCGCGAGTTACTACAAATCTCCTGGAACTCAAATCGGCATCAAATCCCAGCGCGGCCGCTACGTTCGATTCTGGGAACTTGGGCGCAGAAGTCGGGACTTAGTCTCAGGCGGGCAGGATTTTCAGGCTTGAAATCGAAGCCGGTTGCTTTGCTATTACAAACAAAGCAACTTTGAAAAGCTCTTTCAGCGCAGACTCAAGGGGAACGCACAATCTGATTGGCTCGCGGCTTCTTATTGTATTCTCTGCTTCATTCATAAAATAGAAGCTGAGCGGACAGCCAATCAGCGCGTGGGAACTTTCCCAAGCAGCCAATCGGAGTCGAGCCGGCTAGAATAGCCGGGTCAGTGGGAGATTTGAAACAGCTAAGGGGCATACGCAAGCTTGCCACATACCCCCCCAGCCATCCCAATGCCACCCGCTGGGACAGGCTCCACCAGGTCTGGCAGAACAAGTGTTATCCCGGAGGACGGCCATTGATCTCCGGACCTGGTACTCCTCCTTTCCCCGCTGACCAAATGCTGTCCGCACCTCTGGGCCTCCTCTGGCTGCTCTGAACTCCGATGTCCAGCAGACATGCCGGCACCTGTGGGTTTGCATGGGCTGCCTGTGTGGGCATCGGTTCCGAATGTTTAAACATATTAAAACTATATTTGAATACACACTGGGTCTCGGGGATCCCCGTCAGCAATGTGGGACTTTAGGGGAAGGACTTGGGGGTACAGGGAACAGAAAAGAAAAATGTCTCTTTATTTCTGCTGCCTTATCCCCCCTCACACTTTCCCTGTGACTCAGTTTGGACTCTGAGTCGTCCCCCCCGCCTTATATACGGTTGGGGCACCCACAAACCCTATACTGTTTGTGGGTCACCTTGGCACTAGCTGGGGTACCCCCCTTAACTTAGGGATACAGCTACAGGAATACATATGTCTCCCTGTGCCTCATTATCTGTCTGTCTGTCTGACGCGGGAGGCCAGGTCTCCTAACACATTTATATTTCAGGGATCAGTCACACGGCAAAATCAGGGAAAGTAAACAAACTGATCGGCGCCGCCCCACTGGTGAAATGTAACGCAACACCGCCACCCGGTGGTGGATAGGGTCAATAGCACCTGAGCAATAAACAGAAGTAAAATAATAAGAGTTATTAGCAACAAATAAAATAAATACAAATCTTTAACCACTACTCACCCTCTGAAAAGAAGCAGCCGGTTTCTTCAGCAGATGTATTAGGATCGGCCGTCGGTCTGTCGCAGCCCTATACATTACGTGTAGCCATGTGCTTTCAGGAATCTGCTTCTGGGTTTAACAAGCCATGTATCTGACTTCACACGTACTTAAGATATTTTATAAAATGCGGGGTAGACTTCAATGTTTAAATAATAACTACGAACGATCAGCTTTATTAATTAATCACCTCATATATTTATTTATTTCATGTCCGGTCGTATTCAGGGACTGGTTTTGTTCTGTATAATTTTGCAGTTGGCGAATTTAGCGAATCTGCCATCTGCACTTTCAACAGTAGCTCCCCTATCAACCAATAGGAAGGGGATGCCTGATATATTAGCGCAGGTAGTCAGGATCAGAGCCACCCCCTGAGGAAGTTGGCCCAGAGCCAACAAAACACGTCGACTGTTACGTCACAATTGTCCAGTGTGCTAGAGGAGGAGAATAATCACTGCCGGACCTGGACAATCGTGACGTCAGGACCTTCGGGGGAAACGAGTGCCTTTTCCAGCGGCCGCTGTAGGAGAGGACACGAGGCGAACTGAGGAGGAGAGACGTCCGCCAGAGCCCGACGGTAAAGGAGGAGAGAAAACCAACCCGCGTCACAAAGATACCTTTTCATGCCCTGATTGGCATTTACAGATGTGAGTGAACATCTATCTGGGACTGGTTTTATATGTGCTTATTGTATTAAAGTGTTTTACTTACTGCACTATCAGCCCCTCTTTCTCCTGTCCCTGCTGAAGAAGCGAATATACCTGCACTTACCCCCATACTCATCACCCCACCTATAACCACCTAACTACGGATGGGCTGCTGTTTATTCGTTGAATAAGTCTGACAATCACACCCTCACCTTGTGTTTACAAGGCAAAACAAGGCAGTTAAATAAAATGAGGTTTATTTTGGATAAATCCTCGGCAACACACAAGAATACAAAATACAAAAACATACACACTTACAGGGGTCTGGGGGATGAGATCTACCTTTCCTAGGTGCAGGGACCCACTTCAAATGGGTTTCCCCTGTCCGCTTCTCTGCTCCAGGATATCAGAGTGCTGAACACACAGCAGCCACTCTGACATGTATCTCCAGCTGGTCACAGTCCAACTTCACACTCCTTCCCAGAGATGGACCTCTGCAAACTTCACACTCCTTCCCAGTGTCTCGCAGATGGTCCTCTAAGAGAATCTTCACACTCCGTTCCAGAGTGTCTCTTCCTCTGAGGGTAAACTAGTGCTCTGATCAGCAGCACCCCTTATATAGCCCTCAGTGGCTATCCTTTACATGGGACAGGGGCTGCTGGCCAACCAGAGCACGGATTGAGTTGGTGTCACAAAAGCCAGAGGAGGGCGTGCTAAGGCACTCAAGACCTCCCACTGGGTAGAAGCCTCAGAGCCTGGGCAGTACAATCCTCTATTTTTTTTCAACTTTATATTTTATTGAATTTTCAAAAGGTACAGACTGTTGTGCACAAATTATGAAACACTCAATATACTCTGTAGCTTGTCCATATCTGTCTGAAATAACAAGACGCACACACCAATCACACATCAAACAGGTACAGGGGGGAAAGACAAACTGGGGAAGAGAGGTATGGGGGGGTCACTGAAGATCTGCTATCCAGCGCCATGCTGGGCATATCTCCACACTTCTCCATCCTGCTTTTAGCTCTGGTGCGGGAAACCTCTGCAGCTTCTTATGCCTTCACAGGCTTCCATGTATATAGAAATTTTCCCTTAACTTACTAACCCAATCGTCCCTTCCCTAGGCCCGTCTCTATACACCTTACTCCTCCCTGAGTGCAGGCTGTCACAGGAGAACTCACTTATTTCTATCATAGCCAAATGGAGGAGATGTGGTCACCCCTGGAATGTCTGTTTGTGCCAACCACGGCAGCCAGACCTTTTGAAAATTTGAGCCAGTGTCGTTGACCAAACTCGTCAGCTTCTCCATCTGGCAGACAAATTCTGTTCCGAATCTTTTCAATTGTTGGAATCGTGTTCTGTTTCCACAATGCTGCGGTCTCGCACCTCATTGCCATCGCAAAATGGACTATCAATTTGTTCCCAGCCCTTGACAGACCCTCCAGTGGCTTATTTAACAGAAACAGCCAGGGATCCCGGGGAATTTCGGGGCCCAAGATTTTCTGTAACCAATTCTGAATCTGTTCCCATATTGGGATCAAACGAGGGCAGGACCACAGCATGTGCAACAAGTCACCCAGCTCTCCGCATTGTCTAGGGCACAAGGGGGAGTACCCTGGTACAAATCTAGATAATCTGACTGGGGTGAGATACCACCTCATCAGTACCTTTTATATGAGTTCTCCTTTAACGTCGCGCAGATCGAACTTTTTGCTGCCGCCTCAAGTATCGTTCTCCAGTCCTCTTCCTCTAACGTCCTCCCAAATTCTGCTTCCCACTGCGTCATGTAACCTAGTCTCAGCCCGTGGCTGTTGCCAGGATCGATCACTTCCCTATATAGTCTAGATGTGAGTCCCCCTGTGTCGTGCCCCCGTGCACAGAGCGTCTCAAAATTCGTCATCTTAGGATGATTTACAGTATGTGTTTGGTATAAAATGCCCTGATCTGGAGGTAGCTAAAGAATTCGGTGTTGGGAATGTCCTTATCTGACTGAATCTGTCTAAATGTTTTGATTGTGTTCCTGCCCTCCAGATCCTTCAATCTCCTGTACCCTCCCTGCCTCCACCATGTAACCCCCCCCCCTTCTTCCAGCCCTGGGGCAAAATTTGGGTTCCCCCACAATGGGGCCATCAGTGAGTGCCTCGTAGTCAGAGCACTATCTAAATTTAGTGGCCTCCCAGATTGCAATTGAGTTGTTCATTGAGGCTAGCGGTTTCTTTATCTCCTTGAACCTAGATTTTGGGTACCAAATTAAGTTACTAATTTCTAGTGGGGCGCAGAGTTCGCTCTCTATGCCCACCCATCTGCGTAGCTTCGGATCTAGATGCCATTGAATAATTTGACTTAATTGGGCCGCTCTGTAATATGAGAACAAGCAAGGTACCGCCAGTCCGCCTGTGTCTTTGGGCCTCATCATTATTCTAGCCTTTATTCGTGCTTTTTTGTTCTTCCAAATAAATTTAAGAACCTTTGTCTGCATGTCCCTAATATCTGCATTCTCTATGGGTATGGGAATTGTCTGAAAAAGGTACAATAATCTGGGAAGAAGGTTCATTTTAACGCTATAAATTCTTCCAATCCATGAGATGCCATATGATGCCCATTCTTTTAACTCCTTTCCCAGGGATTGCAAGAGTTTAGGATAATTTGCCTTATATAGCAATTTTACTTCCTTGGTCAAATTGACACCTAGGTACTTAATTGCTTTAGGTTGCCAACTAAAATTAATCTCTATTAGTTTTTCTGTATCTTTTGGGAGATTTAGACTTATGGCTTCAGATTTCGCCTGATTTATTTTGAAACCTGATATCCTGTTAAATTTTTCCAGCAGGTCAAAGAGGTTGGGTAGAGAGACCAGGGGCCTGGACAGCATCAGGATGACATCATCCGCAGACAATGCTGTCTTATGTTCCTGGGAATGAATTTGGATCCCTGTAATGTCCATGTTACCTCTAATCCATACTGCTAGTGGCTCCATGCATAAGGCGAACAACAAGGGCGATAGCGGGCAGCCCTGCCTTGTGCCACTCTTGATTTTAAGAAATCCTGACGGGAATCTCCGATGAACTACCCGTGCCACAGGATTCGTATATAGTGCTTTGATTGCCCTCAAGACTCTGTCCCCAAATCCAAATGCTACAAGTGTGGCATCAAGGTACGGCCAGTCTATCCTATCGAAGGCTTTCTCTGCATCCAAGCTTAAAATAAATCCGGGATCTTGTTGGTATTTATGTAATCTATAATATCAATAACCCTTCTAGTATTATCGGCCGCTTCTCCACCTTTAATGAAAACAACTTGATCCGGGTGAATCAGCCAGGGTAGAATAGCACTCAATCTATTGGCCAGCAATTTCGAGTAAATTTTTACATCCGAATTAATCAGTGAGATCGGCCTATAGCTTGGGCAATTTGTGGGGTCCTTACCCTGCTTATGAATCACCGAGATGGACGCCTGCAGCATCTGGTCCGAGAAAGACCCCCCCCTCCAGGATATTATTGTACGTCTTTAACAAATAAGGGGTCAGGATCCCAATATATTTTTTGTAATATAAATTTGAGAATCCGTCTGGGCCCGGAGCTTTTGCAGGTTTAAGATTAGTAACTACCTCTTGTAGTTCTTCCACTGTAAACTCCTTCTCTAGGAACTCCCGCTCCAACCCCGTCAACCTTCTCAAATCCGAGTCTGCTAGAAAATTCTCTAGTGCCCTGCTCGTGTTAGCGTTGTGTTTCACCTTCTTCCCATCATACAGCCCTTCATAATATGTTCTAAACTCCTCAACTATGTGTTTGGGATTTGAGGTTAACTTTCCTTCCCTGTTCCTGATTGCGTGAATTGTATAGTTGGATTGTCTGTTGCGGATTTTATTTGCTAGCATGGTATCCGGCTTGTTCGCCTTTTCAACTCCGTGTCTTTTCGGCCTGGGAGGTAAGGAGTAGGTTAAGTTCTATTCTTACATCTTTCAACTCCTTCAGTGTCTCCTCTCTCCCCGTCCTGTTATGTAGTATAGAGAGTTCATGGAGCTTTTCTCTTAGCTGATTTATTTTGGCTTCCCTCTTTTTTTTTTCTCCCTGTCGCCATGTTGATCAACGTTCCTCTCAGAGGGGCCTTATGAGCCTCCCACAACATTATGTGAGATTCCACACCGCCTTTGTTTGTCTTTAAAGAATTGTGAGATCTCTTCTTGTATGGTTTGTGTGATCTCTGGGATCTTAATTAATGATTCATTGAGTTTCCAATTTGCCCCCGGGCTATCTAATCTGATTTGAGAGCACCGCAGCTCTAGTGGTGCATGATCCGACCATGAAATATCATGGATTCCTGAATAGGAGATCTGCGGGACCAGTCTATTCGACACAAAGAAGTAAATCGATCCTGCTGTAGCCGTCATGTGGGTGCGAGTAAACAGTAAATCCCCTTTCTTCCGGGTGCTGTTCCCTCCAGATATCTACAAGTTGCCTTTCCCTAATACCCTGACGGAGAGCGTCTACACCTCCCCTTTTGATTCTACTTCTTTGTTTGTTTCCGTCCAACGCCGGGTCAAAGTGTTTGTTAAAATCTCCTGCTACTACTATGCTCCCCTCCGCCACCCTATCCAGCTGTGCAAAGAATGTCCTAAAAAATTGAGGGTCATCTTCACATGGGGCGTATACCGATGCTAGCGTCAGACTACTCCCATGCACCGTCCCTGTTAGGATAAGATATCTACCGTCTATGTCCCTTTTGATTTTTTCCACCTTAAACGGCAAATTATTGTGGAACAGTATCTGCCACTGAGGCCAGATAGAACTGGCAGAAGTGCCCGTTTTAGAACCTCGGGCTATTTCTAGTGCTGAAGTGAGTCTCACAATATCACATCTGCTTTTCTAGTTCTGTACTCCCTAAAGGCAATGCGGCGTTTCTGAGGGCTGTTAAAACCTCTAACGTTGTGTGAAACCCATGTTGCTGCCATGTTACTGCTTTAGTGAATCGGCTTACCCTCGGCATATGCACTTTCGGGTCCCTTCTAGAGATCTGCCACCCCCAATGTTCTTCGTGCCTTGCGCCCGCTTCCAACCGTGACCAACAACTTGAGGGACATGAGGGGGGGAAACACACAGGGGTAGACAAGGAAAACCAAACAATACCCAACAAATCCAACACTATAAACAACAACGGAAATGAGCTGTATTTGATCCTTTCGGACCTAAGCTCAACTGCCATGGGGCAACGTGCCTCCCTCCTCCCCCTTCCACCTGGGGGGCCGCTGCTCCCACCCTCCTGGAGCCTCCCTTCCCCTGGGTCTTCACCTATGGGTTTAGCAGTCTAAGTCCCCATTGGTTGTCGGCGCAAGTCCACTGCCCGGATGGAGTAGCTTCTGCCCACCCCCCTGCGCATTCCTACATATTACCCCAATGTCTGGTATAACGTACTTTATAATAAGTTCTCTACCCACCTATCTTCCCATTTCTCGCCATTATAAACTCTGCCCACTGGCTAGAACTCTTTTCCCACCCCCACTTTTACCTTGGTGACTGCTGATCACTTTTCCCCCTATATCTGGAGTCTGTGACACATCTCTTTACAGTATCGCACACCTAGAAATATTGTGATAACATTTATTAAATGAGATGAGATTGTGGAAAAAACAACAACAGAAAAAGAACAATCTAAGTGCAGATGGAAAAACTTTTGGGTGTGTTAATTCACAGGGTGTCTTGGCTCATATGTGCAGCCTACTCACAAGATGTAAGTGGTATATGGGTAACAACTGGTGTCTTGAGTATATGTGGTCTCCTGTGTCCGCGCGTTGATACACTCCACCCCAGGTATTCAGTGTGGTGGTGAGATGCAAAGACAAAAGGACATATCCATGGTGCAGATCAATGGTATAAAGGTAGGTATTTTATGTACGTTATAAAAATGCGCACTTACAATAAAATCAAATTAAAACCGCATGTATCATGTAACCGTGAAAGAAGTGAGGATATGGTACCGCCGTGGCTCACCCCGCTGCCTCCGTTCTGTGCCCGTCAGCTCTCCCGCGTACAGCTGACTGCTGCCTGGTCGCACGCTGCAGCGCCTGCAACTCGATTCCCCGGCGGTCTCCAGAGCGTCGCGTCACTTCCGGTGAGGCTTCTATGCTTGGCAGTCACAAGGCACCAATCCTCTCTTCCTCTGGGCGGTGCTCCCCTACGTGTTTCACCACTAAGAGTGCACGGCTTCGTCAGGAGTATGCCGCCCCCTCCCACTTCCAACATTTAAATATCAAACACAACAGAAAAAAACTTAATTGATCAATAGATATGGGGAACTCATTGGAGCTGATGTGTTCACATCATTTAGGCAAAAAATCTGCTAACAGGATGAATATAAACTGTCCCAGATATAAGATCCAGAAATAGAATTAAACGTTTTAAAATTACATCTGATGTTAAATACACATATGTGAAAGACCTATTAATAGTGTCTACACGACCACCCACGGGAGCAGGAGGTGAGAAAACGGGAACATATTGGCATGACAAAAAATTGCTTCTCTATTTATACAATGATGTGGACACATCTGGGGTAACCATATTTATAACAATGCTGACAGTCATGGCTGTACAAAGATAAGTGGGACAATGGGACATGACGTTAATGGATGGATCACGTAGTATAATACAAATTACAGAGTACATGGTATCGTTAAAAATACATGATAATTAAACAACTCTAATAAAGACGACTTGATGATCTCCTAGAGGGAGAAGGGAAGGATCACGGGGGAAAAAGAGGCAACGTTAGTAACTAAAAATGCTTCTCTCAGGAAAGGTGCAACATCTATTCCCATATTTAACCCCTGGGGGAGACGGATCTCAATGTATGACTCCAGAACGGTTCTCTCTTTACCAGTTCTTAGTTCTGTCTCCCCCTCGCCAATGTGGTTTCACAGACTCAATGCCCTACAGGTCAGGCCCGGGGTTTCTCCCTGGTGCTTTTATAGGAAGGGGTTTGAGACGCGGTGTGTAACTAGTTTCCTTATGCTGCTGAGATGTTCAATAATTCTCGTCCTGACCGGCCCTTCGGTTTTGCCAATATATTGCCATTTACACGGGCACGCGAGCATGTAGGCGGTGGGGTCTGTTCTACGGGTGATACACGATTCTACGAGGAATTTCCCCCCGTGATGTTAGAACTGAATTCTGTTTTATTTATTGATTTGAACTGACATTCTCTGCAGCTGCTGCAGCCAAAGAAACCATTACTGCGCTGAAGCAGTTTGTCGTTTGTAAAGTACCTCTTTTTAATGCACCAGGTGCCAGTTTATTTTTAAGATTACACGCTTCCCTGAAAATCACATTCGGTTTTTCCGGTATGATTCCACCCAAAATGGGGTCATTGTTGAGAATACCCCAATGATTACTGATGATGTTTCTGATTTCCTTTGCTTCCCCAAATGGATCCTTCCTTCTAGAATCTTTTATTTTTGGTTTCAATAAATCTTCTCTGTTGAGCGTATGTACCCTGGACATTGCCTCATCTAATCTTCCCTCGTTATAGTTTCTCTCTACAAACCTCCCTTTCAGTCTGTTGGCCGGCATATAATAGGTCTCCCTATCACTGCAATTTCTTTTAATTCACGTTAACTGCCCAGATGGCACATTGTCCATCCATCTGGGCAGATGGCAGCTGGATCTGAATATAAAATTGTTCTTATCTGTATCCTTGAAATACGTTCTAGTTTTTATGTTACCTTCCTCTATGAAGATGCCTAGATCAAGGAAATTAACTTGGCCGCCACTGATATTGCTAGTGAATCTTAAATTACTAATCCTTAGTATTCAAAGACTCCAAGAAGGACTCTAACTCTCCCTGTTCCCCCTTCCAAATTAAAAACACGTCGTCGATGAAACGATGCCAGAGGACCAGGCCCGACCCGAGCTCTTCACCCTGCCAGATCTTCTCGTCTTCCCAGGCGGCCATAAACCGGTATTTTACCATTAACCTAAAGTTCATAAAAGTGTAGTCAATCCCCCCGGCAGGCCCATTGTCTCGGGGATTGACTCAATAACGGCCAACCTGTCACTGTATATAGACAGGTTCCTTCAGAAATATGTGGTGCAGCAAAGGGCGTATTTGAGGGACACAACACGTATGATTAACATTCTAAACAAAGTAAAGTGAGAGCAACATTATCTAATGGCTACGTGCGACGTAATGTCGCGTTATACATCAATAGAGCGGGATAAAGGTTGTGAGGCCGTAAAAAAAGTTCTACTAAGGGATGTGGACTTGACTGAGATACAAGTCAATTTCATTATAGATGGGATTAGGTTCCCCCCGAGCTATGCAAACCTATTTATGGCCATCTGGGAAGATGAGAAGATCTGCCTGTGGGTCCTGTCTGTGTCCCCCTGCAGTGGGAGGGACAGATGTGAGGGGCTGTGTGTCCTGTCTGTGTCCCCCTGCAGTGGGAGGGACAGATGTGAGGGGCTGTGTGTCCTGTCTGTGTCCCCCTTCAGTGTAATGGGCAGATGTGAGGGTCTGTGTGTCCTGTCTGTGTCCCCCTGCAGTGGAAGGGATAGATGTGAGGGGCTGTGTGTCCTGTCTGTCACCCTGCAGTGGGAGGGACAGATGTGAGGGGCTGTGTGTCCTGTCTGTGTCCCCCTGCAGTGGGAGGGACACATGTGAGGGGCTGTGTGTCCTGTCTGTATCCCCCTGCAGTGGGAGGGACAGATGTGAGGGGCTGTGTGTCCTGCCTGTGTCACCCTGCAGTGGGAGGGACAGATGTGAGGGGCTGTGTGTCCTGTCTGTGTCACCCTGCAGTGGGAGGGACAGATGTGAGGGGCTGTGTGTCCTGTCCCTGTCCCCCTGCAGTGGGAGGGACAGATGTGAGGGGCTGTGTGTCCTGTTTCTGTCCTCCTGCAGTGGGAGGGACAGATGTGAGGGGCTGTGTGTCCTGTTTCTGCCCTCCTGCAGTGGGAGGGACAAATGTGAGGGGCTGTGGGTCCTGTCTGTGTCCCCCTGCAGTGGGAGGGACAGATGTGAGGGGCTGTGTGTCCTGTCTGTGTCACCATGCTGTGGGAGGGACAGATGTGAGGGGCTGTGTGTCCTGTCTGTGTCACCCTGCAGTGGGAGGGACAGATGTGAGGGGCTGTGTTACCTGTCTGTGTCCCCCTGCAGTGGGAGGGACAGATGTGAGGGGCTGTGTGTCCTGTCTCTGTCTCCCTGCAGTGGGAGGGACAGATGTGAGGGGCTGTGTGTACTGTCTGTGTCCCCCTGCAGTGGGAGGGACAGATGTGAGGGGCTGTGTGTCCTATCTGTGTCCCCCTGCAGTGGGAGGGACAGATGTGAGGGGCTGGGGGTCCTGTCTGTGTCCCCCTGCAGTGGGAAGGACAGATGTGAGGGGCTGTGGGTCCTGTCTGTGTCCACTTGCAGTGGGAGGGACAGATGTGAGGAGCTGTGTGTCCTTTATGTGTCCCCCTGCAGTGGGAGGGACAGATGTGAGGGGCTGTGTGTCATGTCTGTGTCCCCCTGCAGTGGGAGGGACAGATGTGAGGGGCCGTGTGTCCTGTCTGTGTCTCTCTGCAGTGGGAGGGACAGATGTGAGGGGCTGTGGGTCCTGTCTGTGTCTCCCTGCATTGGGAGGGACAGATGTGAGGGGCTGTGTGTCCTGTCTGTGTCCACCTGCAGTGGGAGGGACAGATGTGAGGGGCCGTGTGTCCTATTTGTGTCCCCCTGCAGTGGGAGGGCAGATGTGAGGGGCTGTGGGTCCTGTCTGTGTCTCCCTGCAGTGGGAGTGACAGATGTGAGGGGCTGTGTGTCCTGTCTGTGTCTCCCTGCAGTGGGAGGGACAGATGTGAGGGGCTGTGTGTCCTGTCTGTGTCCCCCTGCAGTGGGAGGGACAGATGTGAGGGGCTGTGGGTCCTGTCTGTGTCTCCGTGCAGTGGGAGGGACAGATGTGAGGGGCTGTGGGTCCTGTGTCACCCTGCAGTGGGAGGGACAGATGTGAGGGGCTGTGGGTCCTGTCTGTGTCCCCCTGCAGTGAGAGGGGCAGATGTGAGGGGCTGTGTGTCCTGTCTGTGTCCCCCTGCAGTGGGAGGGACAGATGTGAGGGGCTGTGTGTCCTGTGTTCCCTTGCAGTGGGAGGGACAGATGTGAGGGGCTGTGGGTCCTGTCTGTGTCTCCCTGCAGTGGGAGGGACAGATGTGAGGGGCTGTGGGTCCTGTCTGTATCCCCCTGCAGTGGGAGGGACAGATGTGAGGGGCTGTGTGTCCTGCCTGTGTCCCCCTGCAGTGGGAGGGACAGATGTGAGGGGCTGTGGGTCCTGTCTGTATCCCCCTGCAGTGGGAGGGACAGATGTGAGGGGCTGTGTGTCCTGCCTGTGTCCCCCTGCAGTGGGAGGGACAGATGTGAGGGGCTGTGTGTCCTGTCTGTGTCACCCTGCAGTGGGAGGGACAGATGTGAGGGGCTGTGTGTCCTGTCTGTGTCTCCCTGCAGTGGGAGGGACAGATGTGAGGGGCTGTGTGTCCTGTCTGTGTCCCCCTGCAGTGGGAGGGACAGATGTGAGGGGCTGTGTGTCCTGTCTGGGTCCCCCTGCAGTGGGAGGGACAGATGTGAGGGGCTGTGTGTCCTGTCTGGGTCCCCCTGCAGTGGGAGGGACAGATGTGAGGGCTGTGTGTCCTGTCTGTGTCTCCCTGCAGTGGGAGGGACAGATGTGAGGGGCTGTGTGTCCTGTCTGGGTCCCCCTGCAGTGGGAAGGACAGATGTGAGGGGCTGTGTGTCCTGTCTGTGTCCCCCTGCAGTGGGAGGGACACATGTGAGGGGCTGTGGGTCCTGTCTGTGTCCCCCTGCAGTGGGAGGGACAGATGTGAGGGGCTGTGTGTCCTGTCGGTGTCCCCCTGCAGTGGGAGGGACAGATGTGAGGGGCTGTGTGTCCTGTCTGTGTCTCCCTGCAGTGGGAGGGACAGATGTGAGGGGCTGTGTGTCCTGTCTGTGTCTCCCTGCAGTGGGAGGGACAGGTGTCAGGGGCTGTGTGTCCTGTCTGTGTCACCCTGCAGTGGGAGGGACAGGTGTGAGGGGCTGTGGGTCCTGTCTGTGTCCCCCTGCAGTGGGAGGGACAGATGTGAGGGGCTGTGTGTCCTGTGTCCCCCTGCAGTGGGAGGGACAGATGTGAGGGGCTGGGGGTCCTGTGTCTCCCTGCAGTGGGAGGGACAGATGTGAGGGGCTGTGTGCCCTGTCTGTGTCCCCCTGCAGTGGGAGGGACAGGTGTGAGGGGCTGGGGGTCCTGTCTGTTTCTCCCTGCAGTGGGAGGGACAGATGTGAGGGGCTGTGTGTCCTGTCTGTGTCACCCTGAAGTGGGAGGGACAGATGTGAGGGGCTGTGTGTCCTGTGTCCCCCTGCAGTGGGAGGGACAGATGTGAGGGGCCGTGTGTCCTGTCAGTGTCCCCCTGCAGTGGGAGGGACAGATGTGAGGGGCTGTGTGTCCTGTCTGTGTCCCCCTGCAGTGGGAGGGACAGATGTGAGGGGCTGGGGGTCCTGTCTGTGTCCCCCTGCAGTGGGAGGGACAGATGTGAGGGGCTGTGTGTCCTGTCTGTGTCCCCCTGCAGTGGGAGGGACAGATGTGAGGGGCTGTGTGTCCTGTCTGTGTCCCCCTGCAGTGGGAGGGACAGATGTGAGGGGCTGTGTGTCCTGTCTGTGTCCCCCTGCAGTGGGAGGGACAGGTGTGAGGGGCCGTGTGTCCTGTCTGTGTCTCCCTGCAGTGGGAGGGACAGATGTGAGGGGCTGTGTGTCCTGCTTGTGTCACCCTGCAGTGGGAGGGACAGATGTGAGGGGCTGTGTGTCCTGTCTGTGTCACCCTGCAGTGGGAGGGACAGATGTGAGGGGCTGTGGGTCCTGTCTGTGTCACCCCGCAGTGGGAGGGACAGATGTGAGGGGCTGTGGGTCCCGTCTGTGTCCCCCTGCAGTGGGAGGAACAGATGTGAGGGGCTGGGGGTCCTGTCTGTTTCTCCCTGCAGTGGGAGGGACAGATGTGAGGGGCTGTGTGTCCTACTGCAGTGGGAGGGACAGATGTGAGGGGCTGTGGGTCCTGTCTGTGTCCCCCTGCAGTGGGAGGGACAGATGTGAGGGGCTGTGTGTCCTGTCTGTGTCACCCTGCAGTGGGAGGGACAGATGTGAGGGGCTGTGTGTCCTGTGTCCCCCTGCAGTGGGAGGGACAGATGTGAGGGGCCGTGTGTCCTGTCAGTGTCCCCCTGCAGTGGGAGGGACAGATGTGAGGGGCTGTGTGTCCTGTCTGTGTCCCCCTGCAGTGGGAGGGACAGATGTGAGGGGCTGGGGGTCCTGTCTGTGTCCCCCTGCAGTGGGAGGGACAGATGTGAGGGGCTGTGTGTCCTGTCTGTGTCCCCCTGCAGTGGGAGGGACAGATGTGAGGGGCTGTGTGTCCTGTCTGTGTCCCCCTGCAGTGGGAGGGACAGATGTGAGGGGCTGTGTGTCCTGCCTGTGTCTCCCTGCAGTGGGAGGGACAGATGTGACGGGCTGTGTGTCCTGTCTGTGTCACCCTGCAGTCGGAGGGACAGATGTGACGGGCTGTGTGTCCTGTCTGTGTCACCCTGCAGTGGGAGGGACAGATGTGAGGGGCTGTGGGTCCTGTCTGTGTCACCCCGCAGTGGGAGGGACAGATGTGAGGGGCTGTGGGTCCTGCCTGTGTCTCCCTGCAGTGGGAGGGACAGATGTGACGGGCTGTGTGTCCTGTCTGTGTCACCCTGCAGTCGGAGGGACAGATGTGACGGGCTGTGTGTCCTGTCTGTGTCACCCTGCAGTGGGAGGGACAGATGTGAGGGGCTGTGGGTCCTGTCTGTGTCACCCCGCAGTGGGAGGGACAGATGTGAGGGGCTGTGGGTCCCGTCTGTGTCCCCCTGCAGTGGGAGGAACAGATGTGAGGGGCTGTGTGTCCTGTCTGTGTCCCCCTGCAGTGGGAGGGACAGATGTGGGGGGCTGTGGGTCCTGTCTGTGTCCCCCTGCAGTGGGAGGGACAGATGTGAGAGGCTGTGGGTCCTGTCTGTGTCACCCTGCAGTGGGAGGGACAGATGTGAGGGGCTGTGTGTCCTGTGTCCCCCTGCAGTGGGAGGGACAGATGTGAGGGGCGGTGTGTCCTGTCTGTGTCCCCCTGCAGTGGGAGGGACAGATGTGAGGGGCTGTGGGTCCTGTCTGTGTCCCCCTGCAGTGGGAGGGACAGATTTGAGGGGCTGTGGGTCCTGTCTGTGTCTCCCTGCAGTGGGAGGGACAGATGTGAGGGGCCGTGTGTCCTATCTGTGTCCCCCTGCAGTGGGAGGGACAGATGTGAGGGGCTGTGGGTCCTGTCTGTGTCTCCCCGCAGTGGGAGGGACAGATGTGAGGGGCTGTGTGTCCTGTCTGTGTCTCCCCGCAGTGGGAGGGACAGATGTGAGGGGCTGTGTGTCCTGTCTGTGTCCCCCTGCAGTGGGAGGGACAGATGTGAGGGGCCGTGTGTCCTGTCTGTGTCACCCTGCAGTGGGAGGGACAGATGTGAGGGGCTGTGTGTCCTGTCTGTGTCACCCTGCAGTGGGAGGGACAGATGTGAGGGGCTGTGTGTCCTGTCTGTGTCACCCTGCAGTGGGAGGGACAGATGTGAGGGGCTGTGTGTCCTGTCTGTGTCCCCCTGCAGTGGGAGGGACAGATGTGAGGGGCTGTGTGTCCTGTGTCCCCCTGCAGTGGGAGGGACAGATGTGAGGGGCTGTGGGTCCTGTCTGTGTCACCCTGCAGTGGGAGGGACAGATGTGAGGGGCTGTGGGTCCTGTCTGTGTGTGCAATCACCCCACATGTCTGCCTGTGATGTCTCTCCCACTTACTCACCCTCTGTCTCTATCTCTGTCCACAACTGCACTGATTGAGATTGGCCGTCTCTTGTCATGTGGTCTCTCTCGCCTGCAGGGGCTTCTGGGAGTTGTAGTCCTGCTTCTCTTCTGTTACAATTTTATTTACAGACGTGAACTACAAGCCCCAGAATCCCGTGTAAAACGGTGACATCATAATGATTTAACCAATCACTGCGCAGATCTGTGGTAACCACAACCCTCCCCCTCCCCCACAAGGCTGCAGCAAGGCCCCGCCCCGTAGTCAGGCAATGAGAGCCAATAAGAGCCAAGGCCCGCCCCGCAGACAGCAAATGGGAGAGCTTGAGAGCCAATGAGAGCCAATGAGAGCGCACACAAACCCACAAACACAATATATACTGTTTCTATGGGTTCCCCTGCTGGGCCGGGATCAGTACTCCTAGCTCCTGATTCTGACCCAGCCATTATACCATACACAGAACGCAGCATGAAGAGGCTCTGTGAAGGTGGCAGTGACGGTGTGTAAGTGTCTGATCGGGTCACACAGCTGATAAAAGGACAGCCGCCCAGCCTCATAGTCCAGGTATATTCCTAATCTCTGCAACGGGAGACTCGGGATATATCCGTGTTCGTATTGAGTCATGTATCACTGAATGATCATCATCCCACATGTGCAAACACCAGGACTTCTTATTCTCTCCTATGAGGGACTGATTTCCTTTCCTTTCTATACTGTGATAGGAAATCCCTACCCACCTGACCCCTGATTCCCTGATCTCCACTTCCCAGTAATGTTGTCCTGAGGAAAAACTCCTGGTGCTTAAAACCTGATTATAATCCACAAATCTCTCTGGTGTATTTGGGCGTAACTGGTCTGTTTCTGAGTAGGATGCAGTTTTCAGGTCACCTGATACAGATACATTATTACCAGCTGTATTTACATCCAGTAATATGCCTGAATCCCCCTGCACACAGAACCCGCTCTTTGCTATTAGATCAGTCACAATATCAGATAATCTCTGTAAGGTCAGTGGGATCAGAACCTCATCCAAATCCCCTACAGCAGGGACCTTATTACCCTCTCTCTCTCTGTCCTCAGCATTGTCTGACTCCCGTCCCTGTAAGACAGTTAGTGGATCAGTGATGTTGCACAGCTCCTCAATGTGAAGCATCTTCCTGGACAGCTCGTCCTTCTCTATTTCCAGCTGCTGGATTAGATCAGAGACTCGAAGATAAACCTGCTCTTCCCACCTGGTGATCTCACTCAGGACTCGCTTCTCTAGGACTTCCAGCTGTGCTCTGATGTCCCTAATCAGGGCAGTGACTCGGGCTGTTACCCCGGCTGCTTTCTCTTGCACGTCTCTCTTCTGTCCCTGCAGACTCTGGGCCCTTTTCTCAGTCTCCTCTCTCACTGAGGTCAGTTTCTCCAGAACATGTCTCAGTTTCTCCTTCTTCTTCTCAGAGGCCTCATTCAGTGACTCCACCTGGTGTCCCCTGTGCTCCCCAAACACGCAGCAGGACACACAGATACAGGCAGCATCCTCAGTGCAGTAATACTCTAGGAGCTTCTTGTGGACGGGACATTTCCTGGTCTTTAAGGAGGTGGTTGGCTCAGTTAAGACGTGTTCCTCTGACTTGCTGTGTCTCTCTAGGTGAATATCACACAGGGAGGCGTCACACTGCAGACATGTTTTAGCAGCGGGTACAGAGGAGGTAACACAGTAAGTGCAGAAGATCACAGCCTCCTCCTGCTCCGGTGGAGTAGAAAGGAAACGCTCCGCTATGTTACACAGCTTCAGGTTCCTCTGCAGTGCAGGACGCTCCTGAAACTCTGCTCTGCATTCAGGACAGGTATAAAGTCCAGATCCCCCCTGGGAATCCCACACACTCCCAATACAGCCCTGGCAGAAGTTATGCCCACATCTCAGCGTTACAGGCTGGGTATAAATGCTCAGGCAGATGGGGCAGGTTAGCTCCTCTCTCAGACCAGCAGACGCCATGCTTGGAAGCAGCAACAGGAAACGAAACTTAAATTCCCTTATTATTCAGCACTCAGGGGGCGGGGAGTTTGTTACTCAGACTATTAACCCTGTAAGTTCCTGGCTGCAGTATACATTATGAGGAATAAGAGTCCTGTATGTCACGGGAGACCAGGCAATTATTTGTAAAGTGATATAAAAATACAAATAGCAATAGTAGGACAATATGAATAAAAATATGAGACAGACATCGTACCCACTTCTTATACGTACCAGCGCCATCACTTAAGCTGCCGTCTTTATTTCCCTATAAACGTTACACATAAGACGAGCATTGAGAGGAACGTACGTAATAAATTCTATACTAGACTATATACCCGGGAGCTTATAGTATCACCCCATCTGTCTCTACATGAGTGATCGGAACAGAGAATTTAGGTATTGTTACTGTAAGAAATCCAATTTAGCAATAATTATATTGTAATGAATGAATCTGTTATCAAAGGCAGAATGTTAAAGTATACAGTATAATAGTCTGGACTTTCCTTCATATCTATATATTATATCTGATTGTATTTTCGGTTATGGAGTTATTTTGACGGTGCAGCTGTCCTAAAAGGTCAGAGTAGGCAGAAACCCTGTTTAGGTTTGACACTGAGTGACTATTGACAACTGTGACTTTAGCTGAGAGTAGAGGCTGTGACAAAAGCTCTGAGACTCTTCCAGTCCATACTGTATTTGGTATTCTATGTTTAGAATAAGTGTGCTGTTTCTGATTCGATCATAGTTTGAAACTGCAGGACCTAATTTGGAATAGAAATATATATTAAGAGAGCTGATTCAAGGAATATTATCTGGATAAATACAACAGTGAGCTTAGTAAGCATTAGGAAGGAAGGATGGGGAGAAGATAGGCCAGAGGAAGAAAGACCAGGCCAGAGTGATGATATCATGAAGAGGAGAAAGAAATGTTAATACCTGGAGAGATTAACAGAAAGAAGGTTACTATGTGCAACTATTCTTAAGAATATCAATCTATTTGAAACATCATCGTCATTCTTACTATTTTTGTATGTAAGTAATTATTTTCAAAATAAACGTTTTTGTTTTTATGTGCAAAACGACAAGAATGCTGAATTCTGTTATACTGACGTAAATCTATACAAAAAGCGAATTTAAGGACATTTAACAGTTACCAAAGCAGGAACAGGACCTAAGAGCCCATTACAGCGCCCTCTGCTGTGGTCAAAGTATGTGTCAGGTGTAACAGGACTGGCTCAGGGACAGAACCAATTGTAGACCCAACAAGTAAACATATTAATTGCCCCTCGTTTATTGACTAGGAATATTGGATTATTAAAACACTTTATTATAAGTAATAAGTAGAATAAGTGGGGCTGAATAGGCACATATATATATACTGAAACACTAAGCACACTACGGATACACAGCAGGGGGCTCTCAGATATGGCGCCCGGTATAACGTACTGAATCTCGGGGATACAGGTCCCTGGGGAATAGTATGAGCGGGCGATGTGCATATCACAGGGATTGGGGTATAAGGGTTATTGGCATTATATTCCCTTTGCACCCACTGGGCAATACATCTGTGCCCCCCCTATATGCCACCTAAACTGATGGCTGCTTTTCCCGCGCCCGCAGATAATGGCGCTAATTGTAAGTAATAAGTTGCTTACGTGACGTTAAGATGAAGCTGACACCGTGTGTCTCACGCAGGGTTAATAAGTATTGATGCCCGTGTGTGTTTGGGCAAACCAGGACCGCCAACAGAAATTATGGGGCCCAGGACAAATGAAAGGCGCAGGACCCCCCCCCCCCCGAACCCATAGCGCACCTACCACGAAGAAATATTTTTTAGCGCGCAACGTTTACTTATCTGTTTTTCTTATTCAAACAATGGATGAATCAGACCGCGCTGCTCAGTGATTACGCGCTGTGTAAATTAGATGCGCAGGTGCAAAAGGGGTGAATATTATAGTAACCAGAACCCAAAGAAGGGCCCACAGAACCCCACTGATCGCACTCATCGCTGTATTCACAGAACTATTGTCTGATAAACACCTGCCAGGTTTGCACGCGTGTCTGTGTTAGGTATGTACAGATATAACGTTAAACGCATGTAACCACACCATGGTAACGTGAGGAACCGCTTGCTATACTGCGTACCCACTGCAAACCCAGCTCATCCACAAAGGGTAATTAGACTGTAGAGATTATGCATTAACATTGCAGCAGTATATATGTATATACCTGTAGCGGTCATGTAAAATGGCTACAGTCATCTCTCCTGCTGACAGTAAGGCCTGGTAAGTTGTGGGCATGCCAGCAGTAATTATGGAGGTTTGCCCTCACACCCTGGTGGGGTGCCCTGTGTATGGATGGGAGTGGTCACATGCTCTGACTCCATGGTTAGTGATGTCAGAGGTGTGTCAGCTTCCAGAGTGTACATAAGGCACAGCACTGTGTCAAAGTTAGTCTAGTTCTGGAAGGAGTGGTTCTGTCAAGTTCAAGTTCAAGTAGTCAAGACAGTTATGTTCTAATAGCTGCAGTAGGAGTCTGTGTCCAGGGACCTGGCGCAGAATAAAGATATCCCAGCTGGGATAGGGGATCCCTGATCAAGGTGACATACCTTTTAAAGGGAAGCACGGGCACCATGATGGGCTAGAGACACCCCATTGTGGAGGGCAGCTAGCCCACCGTATCAATAAAGATGAAGCTGATCACAGAAACCCTCGTGTGTAAGAGTCAAGTGATTGCACAGGGGGCTGCACCACCAAGGAGTTCCTCACCAGGACCATCCCCAAGTGACCGAAGGGACCCTGATGAGGTGGAGGCGCTGCACTGGAACTAGGTAGGACTCAGCACACTACCTCAGCTGCCTGTCTGGACGGGCCCTCCCCATACACCATCATGCGGGAGACTCAGGAGTCCTGTTGCCAACAGGTGCACCACCAGACACTATCATACTGTAATGGGGACCGGTTAGACCACAGGGGCCAATGTGAGGTTAGGTGGGTCAGGCCGGGCCATAAATACCGTTACATTTGGAGGCGCTGCTGAGATCAGATCTGTCATCAGGACAGGCTCTAGCTAGGCACACTGGGAAACAGGGAGAGTGTCTGCTGCCACTCTGCTGCGTTGGGACGGACCTAGGGGTGGTCAGGGGCTGATGGGATATTGTCAGTTCGCAGGGACGACCTAGGGGCCTGAAAGCAGTGAGGGGTCTGGAGCCGGGCTATAGCTGACCGAGTCACCTTGAGGTAGTGCTAGTTGGTAGGATGCCAGAAGGGATAGCCTGTTAACGTGGTCAGGAATCCTGGAGAGGGTCTGCGCTAGGCTGACCAAGAGAGGTAGACGCCCCAAGTACTGCATGGCAGAGCCAGAGTACTCTAGCCCATTCCAGACACTTACCATAGGGAGCACAGACTGGGAGGAAGGAGTTACAGCAGACACTGCGAGAGTGAGCCTAGCCTGAGGTAGTGCAACATGAGTCCAGCCTAGATCAGGTACACATGTGGTGGTGCATCTGAAGCAAATCTTTATTGTACTGGTGTGGTGGCTGCCCCGCAGAGTGGAGCCCCATGTACGATAATTGGTACGAGAGTGTGACAACCCAAGAAATGGAGGATCCGCGCGGTGTGGAGAATCCAAAATGGCGACCAGAGGCTGATGGGGAAGGCACCCGTGGCGTGCGCCCCACTGAAGAGCAAACTGTCGCTGAGCTGTCTTTAACTAATCTGCTCTGGAGTGGAGCGAAGGCTGTGGCTGCCCCGTTTTTGTCCTGTCTGGGACACCGAGGGGCCACCCTTGAAGAGTGTGAGGACATTGTGATAACTGGGGGGGAACCCCGCGAGGAGAGCAAACAAACTGACATTTCGGGCTTAAAAGCCAACCAAAATGGCGGTTCCCGCTTGCTAGGGAGACCGCATGGGCCAGTCGCAGAGAAAATGGCTGATACAGAACTTGCAAAGAGCTGGCCGGGAATGGCGCGAACAGCAGAGCCCCGCCCTGATGGGGGGCATGGCGCGAAAGCTACGGCTGCGCCTTCATGGACAGTGACTCACTCGGCCCCTGTGCTGAGTCAACCGCTTAGTCTATGGGACCCTCCCCTGATTTCCACCAGGGGGAGTGACTTTCAATTATGGCCTGTGAGAATGCACCCACTGGGCCCATGGACTGATATCCAGACGGCGCCACTACAAGAAGTAGTTCCGGCCGCGGAGGTAACGTGCAAAAAGGAGGGATATTTTGCACGGAAAGCAGCTGCTAGGAGAAGGCGGGAACTAGCCGCGGCCCAGGAATCCCACTCTGATGAGGAAATTGGCGCGAAAACGCAGACCGCGCCCACCAGGACTGAGAAAGGCGCGGCCTTAATTAAGGGGCATGATATTCCCCTGTGGGATCCGCCCATAATTGCAACCCCTGGGGGCGGGTTCCAGCTATGCCAGCGGAAGGAGGAGCCGAAGCAGGGAGTAGCAGATCCAGCAACTTCTACCAGTCAGTTGCGAGGAACCACTGACCTGAAGAGACCTATACAGGAAGTGGCTCCTGTGAAAAGAATGGCCTGCTCCTCCACTGTGGGCACGATGGTCTCCACCCAGCCCTACTCGGTACCCGGCGGGCTACTGGTAGTAAGGGTGGCAAATACCGAGACGGTGGTCGGGCTCTGCCTACAATGCGGGCTGCCCGCAGGCACTGTCAACACGGCGGCACGTTGCCCACATTGTGGGACATTATATCTGTGGCCCATGCCCACATTTATACCCATTCAACCTGCTGACCCCCCGGGGGATACGGCTAGGCGCTCCGCCGAGTCCCCTGGCGCACTGTGGATCAGCCGTGCGAGTCCCAGAGAAAGGGGACTGGAGTCGACCAAGTCGGCTGGGTCAGTAGGAACCGAGACGGTCGGGTCACTCCCCGACTGCGCGAGAAAAGACTTTCGCCACGCTCAGTGACCCCGAGATCAGGGAAGGGAGATTACTCCGACGAGGATCTCCGTGAGCTAGCGGTGGCGAAATCGGGACCCAAGAGGGACCAAGGACGGACGACACCCCGTGGGGTGAGTGGCAGTCTGGAGAACAGGGCGTCCCCCGCAGATCGGCGAGCCGAGAGACGGAGTCCCGCCGTCCCAGGACCTGAAGGCGGCGGGAGAGAGACGCCAACGCCCCTGCGGACTGGTAAGAGAAGCAGCCCCATCACTTACCTTGTCCCGGCAGACAGCGCAGCGGAGGAAGGGCCATGCCAGGCCCAAGGCGCACGTGGAGAGACGGCATCACTTCCGGTGAAGACGACGGCGGAGCTTCCGGATGTCGTCATCGAGGAAGAGATCCCGAATGGGGGTCCAACCCAAGATGGCAGCGTTTCCGGTTCCGGGGAGGACATCACTTCCGGTGGCGACGGCGGAACCGCTGGGAAAGACGCAGCGACGCTTCGGCGATCGGGGGAAGGTCCCCGATCACCTCAAAGGCCCAGGAGTTGGATGGGCGATCCGAGGACTGAGGAGGGTGAGATATCCTCATTGGACCAGTCTACGGACAGCCGAGAACGGGTCGTAACCCCGTGGGGTCCAATCACTTGCCCTTATGTCCCATCCCACGTCCTAGATAAAACCCCTGCCCCTGTCACCGGTTCCACGGGATCCCCGCCTAGCTTAGAATCGGTGGACATACCCTCGGAAGAGGAGGTGAAACGGACTGGGGGGAGACAGCGCAGTTGCGCTACGGAAGGCACTTCTCGGGGGGGGGGGAGAGTTGAGAACGGCCGCGGTAGGCCGGTGGCTGCCCCCTGTGGCTCCCGATCCAGTGAAAAAGGCCCCGGGATCATCCAGGTGGTCTGTACCGCGATCGGCACGGACATCGGGGGTATTTTCCCAGGGGGATGAAAGCGATTCAGGGGAGTCACACAAGTTCAAAGAGCACCGTTGGTGGGCCCCACTCTTTGAAGGGTATTCTGCATGGATGGACCGTACTCGGTTTCTCATCCGGAGGGAGGACGTGGTAGACTACTGGTGGGCAGTAGGAGAGTTCACCCCTGAGCAGAGGGACAGAGAGCTGCAGGATAGGTGGATTCAAATTGAGCATAGGGAGATAGAACCCATGGGTCCCGACATACTGTCAGATCCTGTGGATCCTGATGAGCCCCTGTCATGGGTGTTACCTGGGAGGGCAGGTAGAGCTGAACTGACCAGGATCAGCAGAGCGGAACGGGCGATAATGGCTCGATACAAGTCTTCCCACGGGTTGGAGTACCCTTACGTCCCTGAGCCTCTCATGGATGAAATAGAGGAAAACAGAGGGAGGTGGCTTAGGGAGACCATTGAGATATACTTGGTCGGTAGGGGAAGTGCAGTGATAGGAAAGAAGGCCGAGGAGCGGATAGAGCATTTAATACGCATATGGGGCATAGGAAGGAACATCTACAAGCATAAGGTGACCTATAGGCCCGAGAGGGGACTGCCGAGACATTACTATGTTACGGTCCTGGATATGGGTGGAAGGGAGGTAAGAAAACCTGACCCCAGTCACTACTTTTAGGAGGTACTATGCATTATGCGGGTTCGTGGCTGCTGGTCGGGGCGGGCTTGGCGGAGTGTACTGTAGACATTTTTGTGTGCATTATGAAAATTTGTAAGATGTTCTAATTATGTTTTGTGTTACAGTGCTTCCTGGAAAAGGGTATACAAATTTAGGTCCCAGCGAGGACGATGGGATTCACCAGGGGGAGAATGTAGCGATCATATAAAATGGCTACAGTCATCTCTCCTGCTGACAGTAAGGCCTGGTAAGTTGTGGGCATGCCAGCAGTAATTATGGAGGTTTGCCCTCACACCCTGGTGGGGTGCCCTGTGTATGAATGGGAGTGGTCACATGCTCTGACTCCATGGTTAGTGATGTCAGAGGTGTGTCAGCTTCCAGAGTGTACATAAGGCACAGCACTGTGTCAAAGTTAGTCTAGTTCTGGAAGGAGTGGTTCTGTCAAGTTCAAGTTCAAGTAGTCAAGACAGTTATGTTCTAATAGCTGCAGTAGGAGTCTGTGTCCAGGGACCTGGCGCAGAATAAAGATATCCCGGCTGGGATAGGGAATCCCTGATCAAGGTGACATACCTTTTAAAGGGAAGCACGGGCACCATGATGGGCTAGAGACACCCCATTGTGGAGGGCAGCTAGCCCATCGTATCAATAAAGATGAAGCTGATCACAGAAACCCTCGTGTGTAAGAGTCAAGTGATTGCACAGGGGGCTGCACCACCAAGGAGTTCCTCACCAGGACCATCCCCAAGTGACCGAAGGGACCCTGATGAGGTGGAGGCGCTGCACTGGAACTAGGTAGGACTCAGCACACTACCTCAGCTGCCTGTCTGGACGGGCCCTCCCCATACACCATCATGCGGGAGACTCAGGAGTCCTGTTGCCAACAGGTGCACCACCAGACACTATCATACTGTAATGGGGACCGGTTAGACCACAGGGGCCAATGTGAGGTTGGGTGGGTCAGGCCGGGCCAGAAATACCGTTACATACCTAACACAGACAAGATTGCAAACCTAGAAGGTGTTTTTGGATGCATGGTAACCTTATATTGTAGTGCAAAGGGTTAATAATTGCTACATAGGTTGCATTGTGGTTCCATATATATGATATAGGTGTCACTGTGTAGCTGCTCCCTGTGGATCAGCAATAGGCGCACACACAGCACGCTGCTCCTCGCTTTACCAATTATAGCTACACTAGTATAACAATCTATCTATATATATATAATCCCAGCAGCGCCTGTGTTACACCCTGACAGCACAGGTACTGTGTCTATGGGGATCTGATATCATTACTGACGATTTAGTCTGTCTATGTACACAATATATCTAGAGCCAATACTAGGCTAACACCAGCCATAATAATACAAGTATCTGCACTGGGAGCACAATAGTACCTCACTATATCACTGGGGGGCCACTATGTGACCTAAGGACCGCAGGAGGAAGGGAAGATTTGGCCATCAGCTCTATTATAGGTACCCAGAGGCCACTTACCCCTTCTCTCCCTACCTCCTCCGTGGGGATCATGTTAATACTTTAACCTATTAGTCTGTGTATTTGATAAAAATAAAACCTTTATGTTTTGGTTCAGGTTTAGACCCTAAATTGTTCTGGTGGTTGGACCATAGGATGTTCTCAGACAATAGTTCTGTGATTATAGCAATGAGAGCGATCAGTGGGGTTCTTTGGGCCCTTCTTTGGGTTCTGTCTGTGTACTGTTTTTCTTATTGTAATACGGGAAAAAACATTACAATGCAATCTGTTTATTTTTACATTTTCAACAAAAGACAGGTGACCGTCTGGGTGGGTGACTGCCTGGGTGGGTGACTGCCTGGGTGGGTGACTGCCTGGGTTTGACTGCCTGGGTGGGTGACTGCCTGGGTGGGTGACTGCCTGGGTGGGTAACTGCCTGGGTGGGCGACTGACTGGGTGGGTGACTGACTGGGTGGGTGACTGACTGCCTGAGTGGGTGGGTGACTGCCTGGGTGGGTGACTGCCTGGGTGGGCGACTGACTGGGTGGGTGACTGCCTGGGTGGGTGACTGTCTGCCTGGGTGGGCGACTGACTGGGTGGGTGGGTGACTGACTGCCTGGGTGGGGGACTGCCTGCCTGGGTGGGTGACTGCCTGGGTGGGTGGGTGACTGCCTGGGTGGGTGACTGCCTGGGTGGGTGACTGCCTGGGTGGGTGACTGCCTGGGTGGGTGACTGCCTGGGTGGGCGACTGACTGGGTGGGTGACTGACTGCCTGGGTGGGGGACTGCCTGCCTGGGTGGGTGACTGCCTGGGTGGGTGGGTGACTGCCTGGGTGGGCGACTGCCTGCCTGGGTGGGCAACTGCCTGGGTGGGTGACTGACTGCCTAGGTGGGTGACTGCCTGCCTGGGTGACTGCCTGCCTGTGTGACTGCCTGGATGGGTGACTGCCTGGATGGGTGGGTGGGTGACTGCCTGGGTTTGTGGGTGACTGACTGCCTTGCTGGGGGTATTTTTTAAATATTTATTCGGGGGTGTGGGGGTATTTTTTAAATATTTATTCGGGGGGCGTGGGGGTATTTTTTAAATATTTTTTCGGGGGTGTGGGGGTATTGTCAGTCATGCTGAACCTGCATGCGCTTTCATTATAAAGCCACCCCCCCCCCGCTTACCTCCCTCCGAAGACCCTGAGCTTTGCAAACCGCCGGCGCTGACCCAAATGGACCCGCCCTCCGAGGCATCATTATGGGTCAGCCGCAGATCCATATTGTTATAATCTCACCCAATCTTCTTGTTTACTGATGTGTGTTACCGAAAAGCCTCTCCGTAACGCACCCACAATCTCCCCCCCCCCCACAAATCTGGTGAGCCCCCCGAATGGGGCCCATATAGCGAATTATTGGCGGGCACTTCCGTGGCTCTTTCTCAATGATTATCGTGGCCAAAATGGCATACGCCTCTAGCCAATTCCAGAATGATTTGGTATAGTGTCCCTGTCCACGTCCTTATCTTTGTCCTGTGACCTATCCGACCTCCCCTTAGCGTCCTTATAACCTGGCAACAGTGAGAATATTTCTACGTAATTGTCACGGGTTGAGACCGGGTTATTTACACCTTTTTACCCGGATCATTCATTGTGCAAAACAAGGAAGAGAAATAAAGTGTCATTTATTCGGCATAAATTCGCTTACACACAATGAAACACAAAATACAGACACAAAGACACACTTACTTTGGGGCTGGGGTTGAAAACTAGACTCTCCTAGGTGCAGGGATCTCTATGGGAGAGTTTTACCCTGACCGGGACTTAGCCCGGAATCTCCTGGAACCCAAATCGGCAGAAAGTCCCACACGCCCCCGCTACGTTCCCTCCTGAGAACCTGGTCCCTCCTGACCGCGAGTTACTCCCAATCTCCTGGAACTCAAATCGGCATCAAATCCCAGCGCGGCCGCTACGTTCGATTCTGGGAACTTGGGCGCAGAAGTCGGGACTTAGTCTCAGGCGGGCAGGATTTCCAGGCTTGAAATAGAAGCCGGTTGCTTTGCTATTACAAACAAAGCAACTTTGAAAAGCTCTTTCAGCGCAGACTCAAGGGGAACGCACAATCTGATTGGCTCGCGGCTTCTTATAGTATTCTCTGCTTCATTCATAAAATAGAATCTGAGCGGACAGCCAATCAGCACGTGGGAACTTTCCACAGCAGCCAATCGGAACCAAGCCAGCTAGAAAAGCCGGGTCAGTGGGAAATATGAAACAGCTAAGGGGCACACGCAAGCTGCCACATACCCCTCCAGCTATCCCAATGCCCCCCGCTGGGACAGGCCCCCCAGATCTGGCAGAACAAGTGGCATCCCGGGGGACGGCCGTTGATCTCCGGACCTTGTACTCCACCTTTCCCCGCTGACCAAATGCTGTCCCCACCTCTGGGCTTCCTCTGGCTGCTCTGAACTCCGATGTCCAGCAGACATGCCGGCGCCTATGGGTTTGCACGGGCTGCCTGTGTGGGCATCGGTTCCGAATGTTTAAACATATTAAAACTATATTTGTAAACACACTGGGTCTCGGGGATCCCCGTCAGCAATGTGGGACTTTAGGGGAAGGACTTGGGGGTACAGGGAACAGAAAAGGAAAAATGTTGTCTCTTTATTTCTGCTGCCTTATCCCCCCACACACTTTCCCTGTGACTCAGTTTGGACTCAGAGGCCCCCTCCCCCCCAACCTTATATATGGTTGGGGCACCCACAAACCCTATACAGGTTGTGGGTCACCTTGGCACTAGCTGGGGTACCCTCCTTAACCTAGGGATTCCCTCAGCTACAGGAATAAATATGTATCCCTGTGCCTCATTATCTGTCTGTCTGTCTGTCTGACGCGGGAGACAGGTCTCCTAACACATTTATATTTCAGGGATCAGTCACACGGCAAAACCAGGGAAAGGAAACAAACTGATCGGCGCCGCCCCACTGGTGAAATGTAACACAACACCGCCACCCGGTGGTGGATAGGGTCAATAGCACCTGAGCAATAAACAGAAGTAAAATAATAAGAGTTATTAGCAACAAATAAAATAAATAAAAATCTCTAACCACTACTCACCCTCTGAGAAGAAGCAGCCGGTTCCTTCAGCAGATGTATTAGGATTCGCCGTCGGTCTGTCGCAGCCCTATACATTACATATAGCCATGTGCTTTCAGGAATCTGCTTCTGGGTTTAACAAGCCATGTATCTGACTTCACACGTACTTAAGATATTTTATAAAATGCGGGGTAGACTTCAGTGTTTAAATAATAACTACGAACGATCAGCTTTATTAATTAATCAATTAATATATTTATTTATTTCATGTCCGGTCGTATTCAGGGATTGGTTTTGTTCTGTATAATTTTGCAGTTGGCGAATTTAGCGAATCTGCCAACTGCACTTTCAACAGTAGCTCACCTATCAACCAATAGGAAGGGGACGCCTGATATATTAGTGCAGGTAGTCAGGATCAGAGCCACCCCCTGAGGAAGTTGGCTCCGAGCCAACGAAACGCGTCGAGTGTTACGTCACGATTGTCTAGTGTGCTAGAGGAGGAGAACAATCACTGCCGGACCTGGACAATCGTGACGTCAGGACCTTTGGGAGAAACTAGTGCCTTTTCCAGCGGCCGCTGTAGGAGAGGACACGAGGCGAACCGAGTAGGAGAGACGTCCGCCAGAGCCCGACAGTAAAGGAGGAGAGAAAACCAACCCGCATCACAAAGATACCTTTTGTTGTCCTGATTGGCATTTACAGATGTGAGTGAACATCTATCTGGGACTGGTTTTATATGTGCTTATTGTATTAAAGTGTTTTACTTACTGCACTATCAGTCCCTCTTTCTCCTGTCTCTGCTGAAGAGTCGAAAATATCTGCACTTACCCCCATACTCATCACCCCACCTACAACCACCTAACTACGGATGGGCTGCAGTTTATTCATTGAATAAGTCTGACAACCGCTCCTTCACCTTGTGCAAAACAAGGCAGTTAAATAAAATGAGGTTTATTTTGGATAAATCCTCGGCAACACATAAGAATACAAAATACAAAAATATACACACTTACAGGGGGTCTGGGGAATGAGATCTACCTTTCCTAGGTGCAGGAACCCACTTCAAATGGGTTTCCCCTGTCCGCTTCTCTGCTCCAGGATATCAGAGTGCTGAACACACAGCAGCCACTCTGACATGTATCTCCAGCTGGTCACAGTCCAACTTCACACTCCTTCCCAGAGATGGACCTCTGCAAACTTCACACTCCTTCCCAGTGTCTCGCAGATGGTCCTCTAAGAGAATCTCCACACTCTGTTCCAGAGTGTCTCTTCCTCTGAGGGTAAACTAGTGCTCTGATCAGCAGCACCCCTTATATAGCCCTCAGTGGCTATCCTTTACATGGGACAGGGGCTGCTGGCCAACCAGAGCACGGATTGAGTTGGTGTCACAAAAGCCAGAGGAGGGCGTGCTAAGGCACTCAAGACCTCCCACTGGGTAGAAGCCTCAGAGCCTGGGCAGTACAATTCTCTATTTTTTTTCAACTTTATATTTTATTGAATTTTCAAAAGGTACAGACTATTTTGCACAAATTATGAAACACTCAATATACTCTGTAGCTTGTCCATATCTGTCTGAAATAATAAGACGCACACACCAATCACACATCAAACAGGTACAGGGGGGAAAGACAAACTGGGGAAGAGAGGTATGGGGGGGTCACTGAAAATCTTCTATCCAGCGCCATGCTGGGCATATCTCCACACGTCTCCATCCTGCTTTTAGCTCTGGTGCGGGAAACCTCTGCAGCTTCTTATGCCTTCACAGGCTTCCATGTATATAGAAATTTTCCCTTAACTTCCTAACCCAATCGTCCCTTCCCTAGGCCCGTCTCTATACACCTTACTCCTCCCTGAGTGCAGGCTGTCACAGGAGAACTCACTTATTTCTATCATAGCCAAATGGAGGAGATGTGGTCACCCCTGGAATGTCTGTTTGTGCCAACCACGGCAGCCAGACCTTTTGAAAATTTGAGCCAGTGTCGTTGACCAAACTCGTCAGCTTCTCCATCTGGCAGACAAATTCTGTTCCGAATCTTTTCAATTGTTGGAATCGTGTTCTGTTTCCACAATGCTGCGGTCTCGCACCTCATTGCCATCGCAAAATGGACTATCAATTTGTTCCCAGCCCTTGACAGACCCTCCAGTGGCTTATTTAACAGAAACAGCCAGGGATCCCGGGGAATTTCGGGGCCCAAGATTTTCTGTAACCAATTCTGAATCTGTTCCCATATTGGGATCAAACGAGGGCAGGACCACAGCATGTGCAACAAGTCACCCAGCTCTCCGCATTGTCTAGGGCACAAGGGGGAGTACCCTGGTACAAATCTAGATAATCTGACTGGGGTGAGATACCACCTCATCAGTACCTTTTATATGAGTTCTCCTTTAACGTCGCGCAGATCGAACTTTTTGCTGCCGCCTCAAGTATCGTTCTCCATTCCTCTTCCTCTAACGTCCTCCCTAATTCTGCTTCCCACTGCGTCATGTAACCTAGTCTCAGCCCGTGGCTGTTGCCAGGATCGATCACTTCCCTATATAGTCTAGATGTGAGTCCCCCTGTGTCGTGCCCCCGTGCACAGAGCGTCTCAAAATTCGTCATCTTAGGATGATTTACAGTATGTGTTTGGTATAAAATGCCCTGATCTGGAGGTATCTAAAGAATTCGGTGTTGGGAATGTCCTTATCTGACTGAATCTGTCTAAATGTTTTGATTGTGTTCCTGCCCTCCAGATCCTTCAATCTCCTGTACCCTCCCTGCCTCCACCATGTAACCCCCCCCCCTTCTTCCAGCCCTGGGGCAAAATTTGGGTTCCCCCACAATGGGGCCATCAGTGAGTGCCTCGTAGTCAGAGCACTATCTAAATTTAGTGGCCTCCCAGATTGCAATTGAGTTGTTCATTGAGGCTAGCGGTTTCTTTATCTCCTTGAACCTAGATTTTGGGTACCAAATTAAGTTACTAATTTCTAGTGGGGCGCAGAGTTCGCTCTCTATGCCCACCCATCTGCGTAGCTTCGGATCTAGATGCCATTGAATAATTTGACTTAATTGGGCCGCTCTGTAATATGAGAACAAGCTAGGTACCGCCAGTCCGCCTGTGTCTTTGGGCCTCATCATTATTCTAGCCTTTATTCGTGCTTTTTTGTTCTTCCAAATAAATTTAAGAACCTTTGTCTGCATGTCCCTAATATCTGCATTCTCTATGGGTATGGGAATTGTCTGAAAAAGGTACAATAATCTGGGAAGAAGGTTCATTTTAACGCTATAAATTCTTCCAATCCATGAGATGCCATATGATGCCCATTCTTTTAACTCTCTTCTCAGGGATTGCAAGAGCTTAGGATAATTTGCCTTATATAGCAATTTTACTTCCTTGGTCAAATTGACACCTAGGTACTTAATTGCTTTAGGTTGGCAATTAAAATTAATCTCTATTAGTTTTTCTGTATCTTTTGGGAGATTTAGACTCATGCCTTCAGATTTCGCCTGATTTATTTTGAAACCTGATATCCTGTTAAATTTTTCCAGCAGGTCAAAGAGGTTGGGTAGAGAGACCAGGGGCCTGGACAGCGTCAGGATGACATCATCCGCAGACAATGCTGTCTTATGTTCCTGGGAATGAATTTGAATCCCTGTAATGTCCATGTTTCCTCTAATCCATACTGCTAGTGGCTCCATGCATAAGGCGAACAACAAGGGCGATAGCGGGCAGCCCTGTCTTGTGCCACTCTTGATTTTAAGAAATCCTGACGGGAATCCCTGATGAACTACCCGTGCCATAGGATTCGTATATAGTGCTCTGATTGCCCTCAAGACTCTGTCCCCAAATCCAAACGCTACAAGCGTGGCATCAAGGTACGGCCAGTCTATCCTATTGAAGGCTTTCTCTGCATCCAAGCTTAAAATAATTCCGGGATCTTGTTGGTATTTATGTAATCTATAATATCAATAACCCTTCTAGTATTATCGGCCACTTATCTACCTTTAATGAAACCAACTTGATCCGGGTGAATCAGCCAGGGTAGAATAGCACTCAATCTATTGGCCAGCAATTTCGAGTAAATTTTTACATCCAAATTAATCAGTGAGATCGGCCTATAGCTTGGGCAATTTGTGGGGTCTTTACCCTGCTTATGAATCACCGAGATGGACGCCTGCAGCATCTGGTCCGAGAAAGACCCCCCCCTCCAGGATATTATTGTACATCTTTAACAAATAAGGGGTCAGGATCCCAATATATTTTTTGTAATATAAATTTGAGAATCCGTCTGGGCCCGGAGCTTTTGCAGGTTTAAGATTAGTAACTACCTCTTGTAGTTCTTCCGCTGTAAACTCCTTCTCTAGGAACTCTCGCTCCAACCCCGTCAACCTTCTCAAATCCGAGTCTGCTAGAAAATTCTCTAGTGCCCTGCTCGTGTTAGCGTTGTGTTTCACCTTCTTCCCATCATACAGCCCTTCATAATATGTTCTCAACTCCTGAACTATGTGTTTGGGATTTGAGGTTAACTTTCCTTCCCTGTTCCTGATTGCGTGAATTGTATAGTTGGATTGTGTTGCGGATTTTATTTGCTTGCATGGTATCCGGCTTGTTCGCCTTTTCAACTCAGTGTCTTTTCAGCCTGGGAGGTAAGGAGTAGGTTAAGTTCTATTCTTACATCTTTCAACTCCTTCAGTGTCTCCTCTCTAACCGTACTGTTATGTAGTATAGAGAGTTCATGAAGCTTTTCTCTTAGCTGATTTATTTTGGCTTCCCTCTTTTTTTCCTTCCCTGCCGCTATGTTGATCAACTTTCCTCTCAGAGGGGCCTTATGAGCCTCCCACAACGTTATGTGAGATTCCACACCGCCTTTGTTTGTCTTTAAAGAATTGTGAGATCTCTTTTTGTATGGTTTGTGCGATCTCTGGGATCTTAATTAATGATTCATTGAGTTTCCAATTTGCCCCATGGCTATCTAATCTGATTTGAGAGCACCGCAGCTCTATTGGTGCATGATCCGACCATGAAATATCATGGATTCCTGAATAGGAGATCTGCGGGACCAGTCTATTCGACACAAAGAAGTAATCGAACCTGCTGTAGCCGTCATGTGGGTGCGAGTAAACAGTAAATCCCCTTTCTTCCGGGTGCTGTTCCCTCCAGATATCTACAAGTTGCCTTTCCCTAATACCCTGACGGAGAGCGTCTACACCTCCCCTTTTGATTCTACTTCTTTGTTTGTTTCCGTCCAACGCCGGGTCTAAGTGTTTGTTAAAATATACCATACTACTATGCTCCCCTTCGCCACCCCATCCCGCTGTGCAAAGAATGTCCT
Source organism: Ascaphus truei (assembly GCF_040206685.1). Classification (NCBI taxonomy): domain Eukaryota; kingdom Metazoa; phylum Chordata; class Amphibia; order Anura; family Ascaphidae; genus Ascaphus; species Ascaphus truei. Next base: position 4,060,042 of record NC_134502.1, on the reverse strand, counting down.
AAAAAATTGAGGGTCATCTTCACATGGGGCGTATACCGATGCTAGCGTCAGACTGCTCCCATTCACCGTCCCTGTTAGGATAAGATATCTACCGTCTATGTCCCTTTTTAATTTTTAAACCTTTAAAGGCAAATTATTGTGGAACAGTATCGCCACCCCTTTTATTCCTCTGCCACGGAGGCCAGATAGAACTGGCGGAAGTGCCCGTCTAAGAAACTCGGGCTATTTCTAATGCTGAAGTGAGTCTCACAATATCACACCTGCTTTTCTAGTTCTGTACTCCCTAAAGGCAATGCGTCGTTTCTGAGGGCTGTTAAAACCTCTAACGTTGTGTGTCATCCATGTTAGTGCCATGTTACTACTACTTTAGTGAATCGGCGTACCCTTGGCGTACGCACTTTCGGGTCCCTTCCAGAGATCTGCCACCCCCAGTGTCCTTCGTGCCGTGCGACCGCTTCCAACCGTGACCAACAACTTGGGGGACAGGAGGGGGGGAAACACACAGGGATAGACAAGGAAAACCAAACCACACCCAACAAATCCAACACTACAAACAACAACGGAAATGAGCTGTATTTGATCCTTTCGGACCTAAGCTCAACTGCCCCGGGGCAACGTGCCTCCCTCCTCCCCCTTCCACCTGGGGGCCGCTGCTCCCACCCTCCTGGAGCCTCCCTTCCTCTGGGTCTTCACCTATGGGTTTAGCAGTCTCAGTCCTCATAGGTTGTCGGCGCATGTCCACTGCCCGGATGGAGTAGCTTCTGCCCACCCCCCGGCGTATTCCTACATATTACCCCAATGTCTGGTATAACATACTTTTTAATAAGTTCTCTATCCACCTATACTCCCATTTCTCGCCATTATAAACTCTGCCCACTGGCTAGAACTCTTTTCCCACCTCCACTTTTACCTTGGTGACTGCTGATCACTTTTCCCTCTATCTGGAGTCTGTGACACATCTCTTTACAGTATCGCACACCTAGAAATATTGTGATAACATTTATTAAATGAGACGAGATTGTGGAAAAAACAACAACCGAAAAAGAACAGTCTAAATGCAGATGGAAAAACTTTTGGGTGTGTTAATTCACAGGGTGTCTTGGCTCATATGTGCAGCCTACTCACAAGATGTAAGTGGTATATGGGCAACAACTGGTGTCTTGAGTATATGTGGTCTCCTATGTCCAGGCGTTGATTCACTCCACCCCAGGTATTCAGTGTGGTGTGTGATGCAAAGACAAAAGGACATATCCATGGTGCAGATCAATGGTATAAAGGTAGGTATTTTATGTACGTTATAAAAATGCGCACTTACAATAAAATCAAATTAAAACCGCGTGTATCGCGTAACCGTGAAAGAAGTGAGGATATGGTACCGCCGTAGCTCACCCCGCTGCCACCGTTCTGTGCCCATCAGCTTTCCCGCGTACAGCTGACTGCTGCCTGGTCGCACGCTGCAGCGCCTGCAACTCGATTCCCCGGCGGTCTCCAGAGCGTCGCGTCACTTCCGGTGAGGCTTCTATGCTTGGCAGTCACAAGGCACCAATCCTCTCTTCCTCTGGGCGGTGCTCCCCTACGCGTTTCACCACTAAGAGTGCACGGCTTCGTCAGGAGTATGACGCCCCCTCCCACTTCCAACATTTAAATATCAAACACAACAGAAAAAACCTGACCCATAATTGATCAATAGATATGGGGAACTCATTGGAGCTGATTTGTTCACATCATTTACAGTAGGCAAAAAATGTGCTAACAGGATGAATATAAACTGTCCCCAGATATAAGATCCAGAAATAGAATTAAACGTTTTAAAATGACATCTGATGTTAAATACACATATGTGAAAGACCTATTAATAGTGTCTACACGACCACCCACGGGAGCAGGAGGTGTAAAAAACGGGAACATATTGGCATGACAAAAAATTGCTTCTCTATTTATACAATGATGTGGACACATCTGGGGTAACCATATTTATAACAATGCTGACAGTCATGGCTGTACAAAGGTATGTGGGACAATGGGACATGACGGTAATGGATGGATCACGTAGTGTAATACAAATTACAGAGTACATGGTATCGGTAAAAATACATGATAATTAAACAACTCTAATAAAGACGACTTGATGATCTCCTAGAGCAGGGGGGCGCAAAATTTTCCCTGCGCCCCCCTGCCGGCTGTCCCCTCACTCCCGCGCCCCCCCCAACCCCAACTTACCCTCGCTCCGGCGTAATGACGTCACGTTGCCATAGCAACGTGACGTCACATGACCTCGCAGCGTCATTTTGACGCCGCGTTGCCATGGCGACGCCGGGAGGAAGCCGCCGGAGCCACGGGTAAGTATGGTTTACAGAGGCCCTGCAGCTCCCCCGGCACTTAATTTAAGTGCCTTCGGGAAGCGCGCGGGGCCTCTGTAAACCCCGCGCCCCCCGTCGGCAGTCTCGCGCCCCCCCTGGGGGTCGCGCCCCATAGTTTGCGCACTGCTGTCCTAGAGGGAGAAGGGATGAATCATGGGGGAAAAGAGGCAATGTTAGTAACTAAAAATGCTTATCTCAGGAAAGGTGCAACATCTAGTCCCATATTTAAACCCCGGGGGGAGGCGGTTCTCAATGTATGAATCCAGAACGGTTCTCTCTTTACCAGTTCTAAGTTTCTGTCTCCCCCCCCCCTCGCCAATGTGGTTTCACAGACTCAATGGCCCTACAGGTCAGGCCCGGGGTTTCTCCCTGGTGCTTTTCTAGGAAGGGGTTTGAGACGCGGTGTGTAACTAGTTTCCTTTTTATGCTGCTGAGATGTTCATTAATTCTCTTCCTGACCGGTCCTTCGGTTTTGCCAATATATTGCCATTTACACGGGCACGCGAGCATGTAGGCGGTGGGGTCTGTTCTACGGGTGATACACGATTCTACGAGGAATTTCCCCCCCGTGATGTTAGAACTGAATTCTGTTTTATTTATTGATTTGAGCTGACACTCTCTGCAGCTGCGGCAGCCAAAGAAACCATTACCGCGCTGAAGCAGTTTGTCGTTTGTAAAGTACCTCTTATTAATGCACCGGGTGCCAGGTTATTTTTAAGATTACACGCTTCCCTGAAAATCACATTCGGTTTTTCCGGTATGATTCCACCCAAAATGGGGTCATTCTTGAGAATACCCCAATGATTACTGATGATGTTTCTGATTTCCTTTGCTTCCCCAAATGGATCCTTCCTTCTAGAATCTTTTATTTTTGGTTTCAATAAATATTCTCTGTTGAGCGAATCTACCCTGGACATTGCCTCATCTAATCTTCCCTCGTTATAGTTTCTCTCTACAAACCTCCCTATCTATTGGCCGGTCTATTGGCCGGCATATAATAGGTCTCCCTATCACTGCAATTTCTTTTAATTCATGTTAACTGCCCAGATGGCACATTGTCCATCCATCTGGGCAGGTGGCACTTTGTCCATCCATCTGGGCAGGTGGCACATTGTCCATCCATCTGGGCAGGTGGCAGCTGGATCTGAATATAAAATTGTTCTTATCTGTATCCTTGAAATACGTTCTTGTTTTTATGTTACCTTCCTCTATGAAGATGCCTAGATCAAGGAAATTAACTTGGCCGCCACTGATATTGCTAGTGAATCTTAAATTACTAATCATTAGTATTCAAAGACTCCAAGAAGGACTCTAACTCTCCCTGTTCCCCCTTCCAAATTAAAAACACGTCGTCGATGAAACGATGCCAGAGGACCAGGCCCGACCCGAGCTCTTCACCCTGCCAGATCTTCTCGTCTTCCCAGACGGCCAAAAACCGGTATTTTACCATTAACCTAAAGTTCATAAAAGTGTAGTCAATCCCCCAGGCAAGCCCATTGTCTCGGGGATTGACTCACTAACGGCCAACCTGTCACTGTATATAGACAGGTTCCTTCAGAAATATGTGGTGCAACAAAGGGCGTATTTGAGGGATACAACACGTATGGTTAACATTCTAAACAAAGTAAAGTGAGAGCAACATTATCTAATGGCTACGTGCGACGTAATGTCGCTTTATACATCAATAGAGCATGATAAAGGTTGTGAGGCCGTAAAAAAAGTTCTACTAAGGGATGTGGACTTGACTGAGATACAAGTCAATTTCATTATAGATGGGATTAGGTTCCCCTCCGAGCTATGCTAACCTATTTATGGCCATCTGGGAAGATGAGAAAATCTGCCTGTGTGTCCTGTCTGTGTCCCCCTGCAGTGGGAGGGACAGATGTGAGGGGCTGTGGGTCCTGTCTGTGTCACCCTGCAGTGGGAGGGACAGATGTGAGGGGCTGTGGGTCCTGTCTGTGTCTCCCTGCAGTGGGAGGGACAGATGTGAGGGGCTGTGTGTCCTGTCTGTGTCACTCTGCAGTGGGAGGGATAGATGTGAGGGGCTGTGTGTCCTGTGTTCCCCTGCAGTGGGAGGGACAGATGTGAGGGGCTGTGGGTCCTGTCTGTGTCACCCTGCAGTGGGAGGGACAGATGTGAGGGGCTGTGGGTCCTGTCTGTGTCACCCTGCAGTGGGAGGGACAGATGTGAGGGGCTGTGGGTCCTGTCTGTGTCCCCCTGTAGTGGGAGGGACAGATGTGAGGGGCTGTGTGTCCTGTATGTGTCCCCCTGCAGTGGGAGGGACAGATGTGAGGGGCTGTGGGTCCTGTCTGTATCCCCCTGCAGTGGGAGGGACAGATGTGAGGGGCTGTGGGTCCTGTCTGTGTCACCCTGCAGTGGGAGGGACAGATGTGAGGGGCTGTGGGTCCTGTCTGTGTCCCCCTGCAGTGGGAGGGACAGATGTGAGGGGCTGTGTGTCCTGTCTGTGTCACCCTGCAGTGGGAGGGACAGATGTGAGGGGCTGTGTGTCCTGTCTGTGTCCCCCTGCAGTGGGAGGGACAGATGTGAGGGGCTGTGTGTCCTGTCTGTGTCCCCCTGCAGTGGGAGGGACAGATGTGAGGGGCTGTGTGTCCTGTCCGTGTCCCCCTGCAGTGGGAGGGACAGATGTGAGGGGCTGTGGGTCCTGTCTGTGTCCCCCTGCAGTGGGAGGGACAGATGTGAGGGGCTGTGTGTCCTGTGTCCCCCTGCAGTGGGAGGGACAGATGTGAGGGGCTGTGGGTCTTGTCTGTGTGTGCAATCACCCCACACGTCTGCCTGTGATGTCTCTCCCACTTACTCACCCTCTGTCTCTTTCTCTCTCCACAACTGCACTGATTGAGATTGGCCGTCTCTTGTCATGTGGTCTCTCTTGCCTGCAGGGGCTTCTGGGAGTTGTAGTCCTGCTTCTCTTCCGTTACAATTTTATTTACAGACGTGAACTACGAGTCCCAGAATCCCGTGTAAAACGGTGACATCATAATGATTCAACCAATCAATGCGCAGATCTGTGGTAACCACAACCCTCCCCCTCCCCCACAAGGCTGCAGCAAGGCCCCGCCCCGCAGTCAGGCAATGAGAGCCAATAAGAGCCAAGGCCCGCCCCACAGTTAGCCAATGGGAGAGCTTGAGAGCCAATGAGAGCCAATGAGAGCGCACACAAACCCACAAACACAATATATACTGTTTCTATGGGTTCCCCTGCTGGGCCGGGATCAGTACTCCTAGCTCCTGGTTCTGATTAATACAGCGGTACTGTGTGTAAATAACAAGCAGCGGTCCTGTGTGTGTGTAAATAACAAGCAGCGGTACTGTGTGTAAATAACAAGCAGCGGTACTGTGGGTGTGTAAATAACAAGCAGTGGTACTGTGGGTGTGTAAATAACAAGCAGCGGTACTGTGTGTGTGTAAATAACAAGCAGCTGTACTGTGGGTGTGTAAATAACAAGCAGCGGTACTGTGGGTGTATATAACAAGCAGCGGTACTGTGTGTGTAAATAACAAGCAGCGGTACTGTGGGTGTGTAAATAACAAGCAGCGGTACTGTGTGTAAATAACAAGCAGCGGTACTGTGTGTGTAAATAACAAGCAGTGGTACCGTGTGTGTGTAAATAACAAGCAGCGGTACTGTGGGTGTGTAAATAACAAGCAGCGGTACTGTGGGTGTGTAAATAACAAGCAGCGGTGCTGTGGGTGTGTAAATAACAAGTAAAAGGGATAAAGGGGAATGTTACAGGCAGTAGAGGCTTTTTCCCTAATATCTCAGGAGATAATATACACATTAAATCATGGGGCAGTAACCCCATTATTTCCTATGAACAGGACAGGTTTATCCCTATGAAACGTAAATGTTTGGCAGATATCCCCACTGCATATTATATGCTGCAGTATAACAAGAAAGGCGGGAATCACTGCACACAGCAGAATAACAGGAATAGAATAGACGCTCATTGGGAGGTGACAAGATTAATAAGACTATCAGATATTATATTATTATCCCACGCGCCTTTAAAGCTGCCGTCCCACCTAGGGCCAAAATAAAGCAGAGTTATATCCGGGGAACTGACGCATCTCTTTACAGTATCACACACCTAGAAATATTGTGATAACATTTATTAAATGAGATGAGAGACGCGGTGAGATAAACACTTGTCTGACAAACATTCTCAGGGAGAAGCAGGAATATGTTATTCTGCATCATACAATTCTTATATTATAAAGCATTTCCATTTACTGACACAGCACAAACATATATATGTAATGGGTATACGCTCCTATATTACTTCTATACGCTCGCTCCCAGAACAGGAACTAAACAAAGATTAACGCAATCAGATATCCCCAGGACAGGTATGTGAGATATATATATATATACACATTGCAAAGTGCTGAAGGGCCCTCTGGGTAACTGATTAATACATGAGATATATTCCCCTGTTCTCTCCCTCGCTCACTGAATCCCTCCCAGTATATTCTTATTTCTGTGTACTAATACCCTCTGGGTATTTCTTTTAGTGGGAGGGACAGATGTGAGGGGCTGTGTGTCCTGTCTGTGTCCCCCTGCAGTGGGAGGGACAGATGTGAGGGGCTGTGTGTCCTGTCTGTGTCACCCTGCAGTGGGAGGGACAGGTGTGAGGGGCCGTGTGTCCTGTCTGTGTCACCCTGCAGTGGGAGGGACAGGTGTGAGGGGCCGTGTGTCCTGTCTGTGTCACCCTGCAGTGGGAGGGACAGGTGTGAGGGGCCGTGTGTCCTGTCTGTGTCACCCTGCAGTGGGAGGGACAGGTGTGAGGGGCCGTGTGTCCTGTCTGTGTCCCCCTGCAGTGGGAGGGACAGGTGTGAGGGGCTGTGGGTCCTGTCTGTGTCCCCCTGCAGTGGGAGGGACAGGTGTGAGGGGCTGTGTGTCCTGTCTGTGTCCCCCTGCAGTGGGAGGGACAGGTGTGAGAGGCTGTGTGTCCTGTCTGTGTCCCCCTGCAGTGGGAGGGACAGGTGTGAGGGGCTGTGTGTCCTGTCTGTGTCACCCTGCAGTGGGAGGGACAGATGTGAGGGGCTGTGTGTCCTGTCTGTGTCTCCCTGCAGTGGGAGGGGCTGTGTGTCCTGTCTGTGTCCCCCTGCAGTGGGAGGGACAGATGTGAGGGGCTGTGTGTCCTGTCTGTGTCCCCCTGCAGTGGGAGGGACAGATGTGAGGGGCTGTGTGTCCTGTCTGTGTCCCCCTGCAGTGGGAGGGACAGATGTGAGGGGCTGTGTGTCCTGTCTGTGTCCCCCTGTAGTGGGAGGGACAGATGTGAGGGGCTGTGTGTCCGTCTGTGTCACCCTGCAGTGGGAGGGACAGATGTGAGGGGCCGTGGGTCCTCTCTGTGTCCCCCTGCAGTGGGAGGGACAGATGAGGGGCTGTGTGTCCTGTCTGTGTCTCCCTGCAGTGGGAGGGACAGATGTGAGGGGCTGTGTGTCCTGTCTGTGTCACCCTGCAGTGGGAGGGACAGGTGTGAGGGGCTGTGTGTCCTGTCTGTGTCACCTTGCAGTGGGAGGGACAGGTGTGAGGGGCTGTGTGTCCTGTGTCACCCTGCAGTGGGAGGGACAGATGTGAGGGGCAGTGTGTCCTGTCTGTGTCACCCTGCAGTGGGAGGGACAGGTGTGAGGGGCTGTGTGTCCTGTCTGTGTCACCCTGCAGTGGGAGGGACAGGTGTGAGGGGCAGTGTGTCCTGTGTCACCCTGCAGTGGGAGGGACAGGTGTGAGGGGCTGTGTGTCCTGTCTGTGTCCCCCTGCAGTGGGAGGGACAGATGTGAGGGGCTGTGGGTCCTGTCTGTGTCATCCTGCAGTGGGAGGGACAGATGTGAGGGGCTGTGTGTCCTGTCTGTGTCCCCCTGCAGTGGGAGGGGCAGATGTGAGGGGACGTGTGTCCTGTCTGTGTCCCCCTGCAGTGGGAGGGACAGGTGTGAGGGGCCGTGTGTCCTGTCTGTGTCTCCCTGCAGTGGGAGGGACAGATGTGAGGGGCTGTGTGTCCTGTCTGTGTCCCCCTGCAGTGGGAGGGGCAGATGTGAGGGGACGTGTGTCCTGTCTGTGTCACCATGCAGTGGGAGGGACAGATGTGAGGGGCTGTGTGTCCTGTCTGTGTCACCCTGCAGTGGGAGGGACAGATGTGAGGGGCTGTGTGTCCTGTCTGTGTCACCCTGCAGTGAGAGGGACAGATGTGAGGGGCTGTGTGTCCTGCCTGTGTCCCCCTGCAGTGGGAGGGACAGATGTGAGGGGCTGTGTGTCCTGTCTGTGTCCCCCTGCAGTGGGAGGGACAGATGTGAGGGGCTGTGGGTCCTGTCTGTGTGTACAATCACCCCACATGTCTGCCTGTGATGTCTCTCCCAGTTACTCACCCTCTGTCTCTATCTTTCTCCACAACTGCACTGATTGAGATTGGCCATCTCTTGTCATGTGGTCTCTCTTGCCTGCAGGGGCTTCTGGGAGTTGTAGTCCTACTTCTCTTCTGTTACAATTTTAGTTACAGCCGTGAACTACAAGCCCCAGAATCCCGTGTAAAATGGTGACATCATAATGATTCAACCAATCAATGCGCAGATCTGTGGTAACCACAACCCTTCCCCTCCCCCACAAGGCTGCCGCAAGGTCCCGCCCCGTAGTCAGGCAATGAGAGCCAATAAGAGCCAAGGCCCGCCCCGCAGTCAGCCAATGGGAGAGCTTGAGAGCCAATGAGCGCCAATGAGAGCGCACACAAACCCACAAACACAATATATACTGTTTCTATGGGTTCCCCTGCTGGGCCGGGATCAGTACTCCTAGCTCCTGGTTCTGACCCAGCCATTATAACCTACCCAGAACGCAGCATGAAGAGGCTCAGTGAAGGTGGCAGTGACGGTGTGTAAGTGTCTGATCGGGTCACACAGCTGATAAAAGGACAGCCGCCCAGCCTCATAGTCCAGGTATATTCCTAATCTCTGCACTGGAGACTCGGGATATATCCGTGTTTGTATTGTGTCATGTATCACTGAATGATTATTATCCCACATGTGCAAACACCAGGACTTCTTATTCTGTCCTATGAGGGACTGATGTCCTTTCCTTACTATACTGGGATAGGAAATCCCTACCCTCCTGACCCCTGATTCACTTATCTCCACTTCCCAGTAATGTTGTCCTGAGGAAAAACTCCTGCTGCTTAAAACCTGATTATACACAAATCTCCCTGGTGTATTTGGGCGTAACTGGTCTGTTTCTGAGTAGGATGCAGTTTTCAGGTCACCTGATACAGATACATCATTAGCAGCTGTATTTACATCCAGTAATATGCCTGAATCCCCCTGCACACAGAACCCGCTCTTTGCTATTAGATCAGTCACAATATCAGCTAATCTCTGGAAGGTCAGTGGGATCAGAAGCTCATCCAAATCCCCTACAGCAGGGACCTTATTACCCTCTCTCTCTCTGTCCTCAGCATTGTCTGACTCCCGTCCCTGTAAGACAGTTACTGGATCAATGATGTTGCTCAGCTCCTCAATGTGAAGCATCTTCCTGGACAGCGCGTCCTTCTTTATTTCCAGCTGCTGGATTAGATCAGAGACTGGGAGAGAAACCTGCTCTTCCCACCTGGTGATCTCACTCAGGACTCGCTTCTCTAGGACTTCCAGCTGTGCCCTGATGTCCCTAATCAGGGCAGTGACTCGGGCTGTTACCCCAGCTGCTTTCTCGTGCACTTCTCTCTTCTTTCCCTGCAGACTCTGGGCCCTTTTCTCAGTCTCCTCTCTCACTGAGGTCAGTTTCTCCAGAACATGTCTCAGTTTCTCCTTCTTCTTCTCAGAGGCCTCATTCAGCGACTCCACCTGGTGTCCCCTGTGCTCTCCGACCAGGCAGCAGGTCACACAGACACAGGCAGCATCCTCAGTGCAGTAATACTCTAGGAGCTTCTTGTGGACGGGACATTTCCTGGTCTTTAAGGAGGTGGTTGGCTCAGTTAAGACGTGTTCCTCTGACTTGCTGTGTCTCTCTAGGTGAATATCACACAGGGAGGCGTCACACAGCAGACATGTTTTAGCAGCGGGTACAGAGGAGGTAACACAGTAAGTGCAGAAGATCACAGCCTCCTCCTGCTCTGGCTGAGTAGAAAGGAAACGCTCCGCTATGTTACACAGCTTCAGGTTCCTCTGCAGTGCAGGGCGCTCCTGAAACTCTGCTCTGCAGTCAGGACAGGTATAAAGTCCAGATCCCCCCTGGGAATCCCACACACTCCCAATACAGCCCTGGCAGAAGTTATGCCCACATCTCAGCGTTACAGGCTGGGTATAAATGCTCAGGCAGATGGGGCAGGTTAGCTCCTCTCTCAGACCAGCAGACGCCATGCTTGGAAGCAGCAACAGGAAACGAAACTTAAATTCCCTTATTATTCAGCACACAGGGGGCGGGGAGTTTGTTACTCAGACTATTAACCCTGTAAGTTCCTGGCTGCAGTGTACAATAGGAGGAATAAGAGTAGTTAAAAGAATATGCAGCATGTTACCTATCTGTGCTCACATGAGGCGTTTGGTGACATGTGATAGGTGTTGCACTTCACGGGTTAGGTATCCTTTTAAGTCAGCTTTGTGTTATACACCTCAGCATGTTCCTGCAGTACATGGGCTGACGGTAGGGCTTAGCCGGCCTTCATTAAAAAAGGTGGAGCCCGGCTGGCTGCCCCTGAAACCGTATGGCAAGGGCTGAAAGTGTCAGCTCTTGGGTCTAATATTGTACCTTACTGTGTTGTCCTGTAATGTTGTTCCCCTTATACTGTCCCTATAGGGTTATAAGCTAGGAACTGTGTGTGTGGGGTAACTATGTAAGCCCAGTGGGCTAGTTAATGTATTCTCTGTGTATTCCCTTTGCCGCAGGGGCCCATAGCTGCCTGTGCAGCTTATAAGTGGGCTGCCTTGTATGGGGGGCCTCTTATGAGAAATAGCTGCAGGGCAGAGACTTCAGGAACATGAGGAAAATGGGGGGTAGTTTAACCTGTATTGCCTTCCAGCAGGGTGTTAGGGCTGGTGTCTTAGAGAAGGTTTAGAACACCCACATTATACAGTAGGTGCAAATTGGTGGGGTGCCAGTTCTTGGGTGCACATGTTAGTTTACGGTGTTTTAAAACTACAATGCATGTTGTGCTTGTGCTATGAGTGGGACTGCACACAGGACAAAAGGCAGCCACAGGTCAATTAGCATCTCAATGCCACCAGCTCAGGTATAGGGACCAGGGGCAATACACGCTGGGAAATAACAGCAGCAGCAGCAGCAACACGAAACAACACTTACATTCTCCTCTCTCTCATATAACCAGTGGGACAGGTTTCCCTTCTCAGCACACGGGGGCGGGGAGTTTGTTACTCAGACTATTAACCCTGTAAGTTCCTGTTTGCAGTATCCAGTATGTTCAATAGGATTATTTATAATGTAACGGATTTTCTGGTTCTTCCTGACCCACCCAATCTCACATTGGCCCCTGTGGTCTAACCAGTCCCCATTACATGGTAGTGTCTGGTGGTGCACCTGTTGGCAACAGGACTCCTGAGTCTCCCGCATGATGGTGTATGGGGATTGCCAACCCAGACAGGCAGCTGAGGTAGTGTGTGCAAGTCCTACCTATATCCAGTGCCTCGCCTCCACCTCATCAGGATCCCTGCGTCTGCATGGGAATGGTTCTGATGAGGAACTCCTTGGTGGTGCCTTCCACTGGAGAGTAATTTCACACTCACACAGTGGGGTTGTCTTTGAACAGGGCATCTTTATTTGCATGATGGTATGGGCCAGCCGCCCCTCACAGCTTTCAGCTTAGCCGTGCATTCTCTTCAGTACTTCCCTTTGAAAGGTATGCCTCCCGAATGAAGTGGGATCACCTCTCCCCTCAGGGAGATCACCACCTGTGCCAGGTCCCTGGACGCAGTGTAGGCCTTGTACTAATTGATATTGACTCAACTGGCTGCAAGTCTAAACGTAGACTTGCCCTTGCAGAATACCCTCTAGAACACACTAACTTTGGGCAGTGCTGTGCCTTATATACCTCAGGAAACAGGCACATCTCTGATGTCACTAACGGTGGACTCAGAGTATGTAGCCACTCCCATCATTACATAGGACACCTCACCAGGGTGTGAGGGCAAACCTCCATGGTTACTGTTGGCAACCCAGTAACTTACCAGGCTTACTGCCAGCAGGATAGAAAACTGTAAGCCATTTTACAGCATGGCTACATAAGAATTAGCAGCCTCTCGCCTATCTGGGCTCACATGAGGTTTCTGGGTACATGTGACGGAGGTGTAGCACCTCAGGGGTTAAGTAACCTTTTAAGTCAGGCGTATGTTATAAACCTAAGCATGTGATTACAGTTCTTCCTGGCAGACACAGGGTTAATCCCGCTGCGCACTAGCAAATAGCGGTAAGAAATGCTGAGTGCGGCCTGAAGCTGCTGTGACACCGACACGTGTTCTCTGTATAAGGGGAGTGAGCCGGAGCTCACGGTAACATATATATGTGTCCCCTCCTTGCCCGGCTCATGGTAACATATATATGTGTCCCCTCCTTGCCCGGCTCACGGTAACATATATATGTGACCCCTCCTTGCCCGGCTCACGGTAACATATATATGTGTCCCCTCCTTGCCCGGCTCACGGTAACATATATATGTGTCCCCTCCTTGCCCGGCTCACGGTAACATATATATGTGTCCCCTCCTTGTCCGGCTCACGGTAACATATATATGTGACCCCCCCCTTGTCCGGCTCACGGTAAGATATATATGTGTCCTCTCCTTGCCATTTCACTGATTAATTTGGATGTTAAAATTTACTCCAAACTCATAGCAAACAGGGTGGGTAGTGTCCTTCCCGGGTTAATCCACACGGATCAAGTAGGGTTTATCGGAGGTAGACAAGCCGCAGACAACACCAGGAGAATAATTGATTTAATTGACTTGGCTAAAAAGAAAAACATACACTCCATGGTGTTAAGTTTGGATGCTGAGAAAGCCTTGGATAGGATAGACTGGCCCTACCTAAAAGAAACATTGGGAGAATTTGCTTTTGAAGGACGCCTACTGTATTAAGATCCATTCTTACGCTATATGAAGGTCCAACGGCAAGTGTGCGACATCAGGGCTTCCCCTCAGATCAATTTAATATACGAAGCGGAACAAGACAGGGTTGCCCGTTGTCCCCACTGCTGTTTGCTCTCTGTATCGAGCCCCTAGCTGCGCACATTAGGCATAGCCCAGATATAACAGGAATCTCAAAAGAAGACCAGATGCACAAAGCAGCCTTGTATGCAGATGACGTCATTTTAACGTTGTCAAAACCTCTTACATTCTTGCCCAATGTGTTCGAGATTCTAAGTAAATTTAACCAAATTTTGGGGTTTA
>NC_134502.1:3377858-3440959 GCF_040206685.1 Ascaphus truei | reverse complement strand
AGGGGATTCCTATAAGGTAATAGGGTCAGCGGCGCCTCCCTGTGATGGGATAAGAAGAAGTCTCTTGAGCGTATACCTTCTTTTTCTTCACATGCTCTCCCCCTCTCTCCCTATCCCTCCCTCTCTCTCTCCCCCTCCCTCTCTCCCTCCCCCTCCCTCTCTCCCTCTCTCCCCCTCCCTCTCTCCCTATCCCTCCCTCTCTCCCTATCCCTCCCTCTCTCCCTATCCCTCCCTCTCTCCCTCCCCCTCCCTCTCTCTCTCCCCCTCCCTCTCTCCCTCCCCATCTCCTTCTCTCTCTCTGTCCCAGGGGCTGGTCGACCCTCTCTCAGAGCTCCCCAAACTGCAGTCCAGATGTCTCAAGTTAGAGCGCCAGCTTCAGGATAAGACGAGTTGTGGGAGTGAGACGGACGCCCCCGAGGTCTGTGTGTCACTCGTCAGCAGTCTCTTAGTCTCTCACTCTCCTTTCCCCTCCCCACTCTCTTCCTCCCCGCTCTCTTCCGCTCCCTCCCTCCATCTCTCCCTCCCTCCTTCCCTTTCTCCACCCTCCTCCCCCACTCCCTCCCTCCTCCCCCACTCCCTCCCTCCTTCCCTTTCTCTCTCCCTCCCTCCTTCCCTTTCTCTCTCCCTCCCTCCTTCCCTTTCTCTCTCCCTCCCTCCTTCCCTTTCTCTCTCCCTCCCTCCTTCCCTTTCTCCCTCCCTCCTCCCTCACTCCCTCCCTCCTTCCATCTCTCCCTCCCTCCTTCCCTTTCTCTCTCCCTCCCTCCCTCCCTCCTTCCCTTTCTCCCTCCCTCCTTCCCCCACTCCCTTCCGCCTTCCCCCACTCCCTCCCTCCTTTCCTCTCTCCCTCCTTTCCTCTCTCCCACTCTCTCCCTCCCTCCTTCCTCTTCCATCCCTCCCACCCCTCTCCCACCCCCTCTCCCCCCCCTCCCACCCCCCTCTCCCCCCACCCCTCCCACCCCCTCTCCCTCCCCTCCCACCCCTCTCCCTCCCTCCCACCCTCTCACCCCCCCCATCCCTCCTTTCCCCCCCCATCCCTCCCACCCCCCCCCATCCCTCCCTCCCCCCCATCCCTCCCTCCCCCCCATCCCTCCCTCCCTCCTTCCCTTTCTCCCTCCTTCCCTTTCTCCCTCCCTCCTTCCCTTTCTCCCTCCCCCATCCCCCACTCCCTCACGCCTTCCCCCACTCCCTCACACCTTCCCCCACTCCCTCCCTCCTTCCCTCTCTCTCTCCCTCCTTTCCTCTCTCCCACTCTCTCCCTCCCTGCTTCCCTCTCCCTCCCTCCTTCCCTCTTTCCATCCCTCCCTCCTTCCCTTTCTCCCTCCCTCCTTCCCTTTCTCCCTCCCTCCTTCCCTTTCTCCCTTTCTCCCTCCCTCCTTCCCTTTCTCCCTCCCTCCTTCCCTTTCTCCCTCCCTCCTTCCCTTTCTCCCTCCCTCACTCCCTTTCTCCCTCCCTCACTCCCTCCCGCCTTCCCCCACTCCCTCCCGCCTTCCCCCACTCCCTCCCTCCTTCCCTCTCTCTCTCCCTCCTTTCCTCTCTCCCACTCTCTCCCTCCCTGCTTCCCTCTCCCTCCCTCCTTCCCTCTTTCCATCCCTCCCTCCTTCCCTTTCTCCCTCCCTCCTTCCCTTTCTCCCTCCCTCCTTCCCTTTCTCCCTCCCTCCTTCCCTTTCTCCCTCCCTCCTTCCCTTTCTCCCTCCCTCCTTCCCTTTCTCCCTCCCTCACTCCCTTTCTCCCTCCCTCCCTCACTCCCTCCCGCCTTCCCCCACTCCCTCCCGCCTTCCCCCACTCCCTCCCTCCTTCCCTCTCTCTCTCCCTCCTTTCCTCTCTCCCACTCTCTCCCTCCCTGCTTCCCTCTCCCTCCCTCCTTCCCTCTTTCCATCCCTCCCTCCTTCCCTTTCTCCCTCCCTCCTTCCCTTTCTCCCTCCCTCCTTCCTTTTCTCCCTCCCTCCTTCCCTTTCTCTCTCTCTCCCTCCCTCCTTCCCTTTCTCCCTCCCTCCTTCCCTTTCTCCCTCCCTCCTTCCCTCACTCCCTCCCTCCTTCCCTTTCTCCCTCCCTCCTTCCAACTCTCCCTCCCTCCTTCCCTTTCTCTCTCCCTCCCTCCTTCCCTTTCTCCCTCCCTCCTTCCCCCACTCCCTCCTGCCTTCCCCCACTCCCTCCTCCTTCCCTCTCTCCCTCCTTTCCTCTCTCCCACTCTCTCCATCCCTGCTTCCCTCTCTCTCCCTCCCTCCTTCCCTCTTTCCATCCCTCCCACCCCCTCTCCCCCCATCCCTCCCACCCCCTCTCCCCCCATCCCTCCCTCCCCCCCATCCCTCCCTCCCTCCTTCCCTTTCTCCCTCCTTCCCTCCTTCCCTTTCTCCCTCCTTCCCTTTCTCCCTCCCTCCCTTTCTCCCTCCCTCCTTCCCTTTCTCCCTCCCTCCTTCCCCCACTCCCTCCCTCCCTCCCTCCCTCTCTCTCTCCCTCCTTTCCTCTCTCCCACTCTCTCCCTCCCTGCTTCCCTCTCCCTCCCTCCTTCCCTCTTTCCATCCCTCCCTCCTTCCCTTTCTCCCTCCCTCCTTCCCTTTCTCCCTCCCTCCTTCCCTTTCTCCCTCCCTCCTTCCCTTTCTCCCTCCCTCCTTCCCTTTCTCCCTCCCTCCTTCCCTTTCTCTCTCTCTCCCTCCCTCCTTCCCTTTCTCCCTCCCTCCTTCCCTTTCTCCCTCCCTCCTTCCCTCACTCCCTCCCTCCTTCCCTTTCTCCCTCCCTCCTTCCAACTCTCCCTCCCTCCTTCCCTTTCTCTCTCCCTCCCTCCTTCCCTTTCTCCCTCCCTCCTTCCCCCACTCCCTCCTGCCTTCCCCCACTCCCTCCCTCCTTCCCTCTCTCCCTCCTTTCCTCTCTCCCACTCTCTCCATCCCTGCTTCCCTCTCTCTCCCTCCCTCCTTCCCTCTTTCCATCCCTCCCACCCCCTCTCCCCCCATCCCTCCCACCCCCTCTCCCCCCATCCCTCCCACCCCCTCTCCCCCCATCCCTCCCTCCCCCCCCATCCCTCCCTCCCTCCTTCCCTTTCTCCCTCCTTCCCTCCTTCCCTTTCTCCCTCCTTCCCTTTCTCCCTCCCTCCCTTTCTCCCTCCCTCCTTCCCTTTCTCCCTCCCTCCTTCCCCCACTCCCTCCCCCCCTCCCTCCCTCCCTCCCTCTCTCTCTCCCTCCTTTCCTCTCTCCCACTCTCTCCCTCCCTGCTTCCCTCTCCCTCCCTCCTTCCCTCTTTCCATCCCTCCCTCCTTCCCTTTCTCCCTCCCTCCTTCCCTTTCTCCCTCCCTCCTTCCCTTTCTCCCTCCCTCCTTCCCTTTCTCCCTCCCTCCTTCCCTTTCTCCCTCCCTCCTTCCCTTTCTCCCTCCCTCCTTCCCTTTCTCCCTCCCTCCTTCCCTTTCTCCCTCTCCTCTCCCTCTCCTCCCTAATGCTGTTTATTCTCTCTCTCTTACAGATGAGAAATTTGCAGATGAAGATATCTCGAGTCCAACGTGCGATGGGAACTTTACAGCGAATGTTACAACTGAATTAATAAAACAAAGAGACCAAGTGAATCCCTGTGTATATCCCTATGGGTACGGCACAGTGACGGTGACACCCTGCGGTCACTGTGTGTATTACAGGAGGTATATCCCTATGGGTACGGCACAGTGACACCCTGTGGTCACTGTGTGTATTACAGGAGGTATATCCCTATGGGTACGGCACAGTGACACCCTGCGGTCACTGTGTGTATTACAGGAGGTATATCCCTATGGGTACGGCACGGTGACACCCTGCGGTCACTGTGTGTATTACAGGAGGTATATCCCTATGGGTATGGCACAGTGACACCCTGTGGTCACTGTGTGTATTACAGGAGAAATCATGCATTTTTTTTCTGTGAAAAAACTTTTATTAAAAGATTTATTACATTACAAGAGTGTGGCACTTGTTGATCGAAATTAAGCGCAGAAGTGACTGACAATATATTAGCTGGACACTTATTGATTCTCAATTCAACAGTGACACAGACAGAAGGGAGCTATGAGTCTGTCCCTCCCCCCGCAGCGTGACACAGTGACACAGACAGAAGGGAGCAATGAGTCTGTCCCTCCCCCCGCAGCGTGACACAGTGACACAGACAGAAGGGAGCTATGAGTCTGTCCCTCCCCCGCAGGGTGACACAGTGACACAGACAGAAGGGAGCTATGAGTCTGTCCCTCCCCCCGCAGGGTGACACAGTGACACATACAGAAGGGAGCTATGAGTCTCCCCTCCCCCCGCAGGGTGACACAGTGACACAGACAGAAGGGAGCAATGTGTCTGTCCCTCCCCCCGCAGGGTGACACAGTGACACAGACAGAAGGGAGATATGAGTCTGTCCCTCCCCCCGCAGGGTGACACAGTGACACAGACAGAAGGGAGCTATGAGTCTGTCCCTCCCCCACAGGGTGACACAGACAGAAGGGAGCTATGAGTCTGTCCCTCCCGCCCCCCCCGCAGGGTGACACAGACAGAAGGGAGCTATGCGTCTGTCCCTTTGGCTTTGCAGAATGACGGTGACACCCTGTGGCCACTGTGTGTATTGCAATATACATATATCATTATTACATCCTGTCCCACATAGTGACATCAAATAAAAACACTGCCATATAACCCTTTCTCCGCCATCTTTAATGCCGGGCTCACAGAATATGGCAGCTCCACGAATTTGAAGTCCAGGCAACGAACCCCGCAGGAGTTACAGGCCACGCTTCTCTCACGAAGGGATCTGTCCGGGAGCCAGCTCGTCCCGCTGCAGCGATCCCGACACCCGTAGAGATCAGGGGCGGGGCGAGGAGGGACGGGGCGAGGAGGGACGGGGCGAGGAGGGACGGGGCGGGAGGCTTTTCTTTGGCGTGCATGAACGGAGCGTTACAGAGACTTTTTTTCACTTTGACGCGGGTTGTGTCGCGAGGACGGGAAATGGTTAAAAAAAAGGAGATTTGGTACAAAAATAAATATTTTCCGGACGTCGTCGGTCACGTCTGACTCATTTCGTAATTGATTCACTGGCAGAAGATTATACTGTTCCTGGTAACACAGAGAGAGAGAGAGAGAGAGAGAGACCTTTATATACGTGCCTCCTGTGCTCTGCTGCTGTGTGAGCTCGAGCACTGCCCCCCCTCCTGTGTTCTGCCTCTTTGTGACTTTGAGCACTCCACCCGCCCCTCCAGTGCTCTGCCGCTGACTCTGTGTCACATCGGTCACTTCCCCCCTCCTGTGCTCTGCCGCTGACTCTGTGTCACATCGGTCACTTCCCCCCTCCTGTGCTCTGCCGCTGACTCTGTGTCACATCGGTCACTTCCCCCCTCCTGTGCTCTGCCGCTGACTCTGTGTCACATCGGTCACTTCCCCCTCCTGTGCTCTGCCGCTGACTCTGTGTGACCTCGGTCACTTCCCCCTCTCCTGTGCTCTGCCGCTGACTCTGTGTGACCTCGGTCACTTCCCCCCTCCTGTGCTCTGCCGCTGACTCGCTGTTTGAACGTTGTCACCCCCCTCACCCCCCCACTCCTGTGCTCTGCTCCTGTGTGACCTCAGGCAGATTAACGTACCTCTATGACTAGTAGCTCTAGGTTCCAAGTGGTTCTACCGTCCGGAATGGGGAAGTTTCATTCCTATTTGTGAAGAGCCTGTGTATAGAGAGCAGTACATCACTTAACTGAAAGCACTCTGACATCATACGCCTTCTCTGCGGCCACTGTGCGTATTACAGGAGGTATATCCCTATGGGTATGGCACGGTGACATCCTGCGGTCACTGTGTGTATTACAGGAGGTATATCCCTATGGGTACGGCACGGTGACATCCTGCGGTCACTGTGTGTATTACAGGAGGTATATCCCTATGGGTACGGCACAGTGACACCCTGCGGTCACTGTGTGTATTACAGGAGGTATATCCCTATGGGTACGGCACGGTGACACCCTGCGGTCACTGTGTGTATTACAGGAGGTATATCCCTATGGGTACGGCACAGTGACGGTGACACCCTGCGGTCACTGTGTGTATTACAGGAGGTATATCCCTATGGGTACGGCACAGTGACGGTGACACCCTGCGGTCACTGTGTGTATTACAGGAGGTATATCCCTATGGGTACGGCACGGTGACACCCTGCGGTCACTGTGTGTATTACAGGAGGTATATCCCTATGGGTACGGCACAGTGACACCCTGCGGTCACTGTGTGTATTACAGGAGGTATATCCCTATGGGTACGGCTCAGTGACACCCTGCGGTCACTGTGTGTATTACAGGAGGTATATCCCTATGGGTACGGCACAGTGACGGTGACACCCTGTGGTCACTGTGCGTATTACAGGAGGTATATCCCTATGGGTACGGCACAGTGACACCCTGTGGTCACTGTGTGTATTACAGGAGGTATATCCCTATGGGTACGGCACAGTGACGGTCACACCCTGCGGTCACTGTGTGTATTACAGGAGGTATATCCCTATGGGTACGGCACAGTAGCAGTGACACCCTGTGGTCACTGTGTGTATTACAGGAGGTATATCCCTATGGGTACGGCACGGTGACACCCTGCGGTCACTGTGCGTATTACAGGAGGTATATCCCTATGGGTACGGCACGGTGACACCCTGCGGTCACTGTGTGTATTACAGGAGGTATATCCCTATGGGTACGGCACGGTGACACCCTGCGGTCACTGTGTGTATTACAGGAGGTATATCCCTATGGGTACGGCACAGTGACACCCTGCGGTCACTGTGTGTATTACAGGAGGTATATCCCTATGGGTACGGCACGGTGACACTCTGTGGTCACTGTGTGTATTACAGGAGGTATATCCCTATGGGTACGGCACAGTGACGGTGACACCCTGCGGTCACTGTGTGTATTACAGGAGGTATATCCCTATGGGTACGGCACGGTGACACCCTGTGGTCACTGTGTGTATTACAGGAGGTATATCCCTATGGGTACGGCACAGTGACACCCTGCGGTCACTGTGTGTATTACAGGAGGTATATCCCTATGGGTACGGCACGGTGACACCCTGTGGTCGCTGTGTGTATTACAGGAGGTATATCCCTATGGGTACGGCACAGTGACACCCCTGCGGTCACTGTGTGTATTACAGGAGGTATATCCCTATGGGCACGGTGACGGTGACACCCTGCGGTCACTGTGTGTATTACAGGAGGTATATCCCTATGGGTACGGCACAGTGGCACCCTGCGGTCACTGTGTGTATTACAGGAGGTATATCCCTATGGGTACGGCACAGTGACGGTGACACCCTGCGGTCACTGTGTGTATTACAGGAGGTATATCACTATGGGTACGGCACGGTGACACCCTGTGGTCACTGTGTGTATTACAGGAGGTATATCCCTATGGGTACGGCACGGTGACACCCTGTGGTCACTGTGTGTATTACAGGAGGTATATCCCTATGGGTACGGCACGGTGACACCCTGTGGTCACTGTGTGTATTACAGGAGGTATATCCCTATGGGTACGGCACAGTGACGGTGACACCCTGTGGTCACTGTGTGTATTACAGGAGGTATATCCCTATGGGTACGGCACAGTGACGGTGACACCCTGTGGTCACTGTGTGTATTACAGGAGGTATATCCCTATGAGTACGGCACAGTGACGGTGACACCCTGTGGTCACTGTGTGTATTACAGGAGGTATATCCCTATGGGTACGGCACAGTGATGGTGATACCCTGCGGTCACGGTGTGTATTACAGGAGGTATATCCCTATGGGTACGGCACGGTGACACCCTGCGGTCACTGTGTGTATTACAGGAGGTATATCCCTATGGGTACGGCACAGTGACGGTGACACCCTGCGGTCACTGTGTGTATTACAGGAGGTATATCCCTATGGGTACGGCACGGTGACACCCTGTGGTCACTGTGTGTATTACATGAGGTATATCCCTATGGGTACGGCATGGTGACACCCTGTGGTCACTGTGTGTATTACAGGAGGTATATCCCTATGGGTACGGCACAGTGACGGTGACACCCTGTGGTCACTGTGTGTATTACAGGAGGTATATCCCTATGGGTATGGCACAGTGACGATGACACCCTGTGGTCACGGTGTGTATTACAGGAGGTATATCCCTATGGGTACGGCACAGTGACGGTGATACCCTGCGGTCACGGTGTGTATTACAGGAGGTATATCCCTATGGGTACGGCAGAGTGACACCCTGTGGTCACTGTTTATTACAGGAGGTATATCCCTATGGGTACGGCACAGTGACGGTGACACCCTGCGGTCACTTTGTGTATTACAGGAGATATATCCCTATGGGTACGGCACAGTGACGGTGATACCCTGCGGTCACGGTGTGTATTACAGGAGGTATATCCCTATGGGTACGGCAGAGTGACACCCTGCGGTCACTGTTTATTACTGGAGGTATATCCCTATGGGTACGGCACAGTGACACCCTGTGGTCACTGTGTGTATTACAGGAGGTATATCCCTATGGGTACGGCACAGTGACGGTGACACCCTGCGGTCACTGTGTGTATTACAGGAGGTATATCCCTATGGGTACGGCACGGTGACACCCTGTGGTCACTGTGTGTATTACAGGAGGTATATCCCTATGGGTACGGCACAGTGACGGTGACACCCTGCGGTCACTGTGTGTATTACAGGAGATATATCCCTATGGGTACGGCACAGTGACGGTGACACCCTGCGGTCACTGTGTGTATTACAGGAGGTATATCCCTATGGGTGCGGCACAGTGATGGTGACACCCTGTGGTCACTGTGTGTATTACAGGAGAAATCATGCATTTTTTTTCTGTGAAAAAACTTTTATTAAAAGATTTATTACATTACAAGAGTGTGGCACTTGTTGATCGAAATTAAGCGCAGAAGTGACTGACAATATATTAGCTGGACACTTATTGATTCTCAATTCAACAGTGACACAGACAGAAGGGAGCTATGAGTCAGTCCCTCCCCCCGCAGGGTGACACAGTGACACAGACAGAAGGGAACTATGAGTCAGTCCCTCCCCCCGCAGGGTGACACAGTGACACAGACAGAAGGGAGCTATGAGACTGTCCCTCCCCCCGCAGAGTGACACAGACAGAAGGGAGCTATGTGTCTGTCCCTCCCCCCGCAGGGTGACACAGTGACACAGACAGAAGGGAGCTATGAGACTGTCCCTCCCCCCGCAGGGTGACAGTGACACAGACAGAAGGGAGCTATGAGCCTGTCCCTCCCACCGCAGAGTGACACAGACAGAAGGGAGCTATGTGTCTGTCCCTCCCCCCGCAGGGTGACACAGTGACACAGACAGAAGGGAACTATGAGTGTCCCTCCCCCTGCAGGGTGACACAGTGACACAGACAGAAGGGAGCTATGGGTCTGTCCCTCCCCCCGCAGGGTGACACAGTGACACAGACAGAAGGGAGCGATGTATCTGTCCATCCCCCCGCAGGGTGACACAGTGACACAGACAGAAGGGAGCTATGAGTCTGTCCCTCCCCCCGCAGGGTGACACAGAGACACAGACAGAAGAGGGCTATGAGACTCCCTCCCCCCGCAGGGTGACACAGTGACACAGACAGAAGGGAGCTATGAGTCTGCCCTCCCCCCGCAGAGTGACACAGACAAAGGGGGCTATGAGACTGTCCCTCCCCCCGCAGGGTGACACAGTGACAGACAGAAGGGAGCTATGAGTCTGTCCCTCCCCCCTCAAGGTGACACAGTGGCACAGACAGAAGGGAGCTATGAGTCTGTCCCTCCCCCCGCAGGGTGACACAGTGACACAGACAGAAGGGAGCTATGAGTCTCCCCTCCCCCCGCAGGGTGACAGAGTGACACAGACAGAAGGGAGCAATGTGTCTGTCCCTCCCCCGCAGGGTGACACAGTGACACAGACAGAAGGGAGCTATGAGTCTGTCCCTCCCCCGCAGGGTGACACAGACAGAAGGGAGCTATGAGTCTGTCCCTCCCCCCGCAGGGTGACACAGACAGAAGGGAGCTATGAGTCTGTCCCTCCCCCCCACAGGGTGACACAGTGACACAGACAGAAGGGAGCTATGAGTCTGTCCCTCCCCCCCCCCCCCCCGCAGGGTGACACAGTGACACAGACAGAAGGGAGCTATGAGTCTGTCCCTCCCCCCCCCCCCCGCAGGGTGACACAGTGACACAGACAGAAGGGAGCTATGTGTCTGTCCCTTTGGCTTTGCAGAATGACGGTGTCACCCTGTGGCCACTGTGTGTATTGCAATATACATATATCATTATTACATCCTGTCCCACATAGTGACATCAAATAAAAACACTGCCATATAACCCTTTCTCCGCCATCTTTAATGCCGGGCTCACAGAATATGGCAGCTCCACGAATTTGAAGTCCAGGCAACGAACCCCGCAGGAGTTACAGGCCACGCTTCTCTCACGAAGGGATCTGTCCGGGAGCCAGCTCGTCCCGCTGCAGCGATCCCGACACCCGTAGAGATCAGGGGCGGGGCGAGGAGGGACGGGGCGAGGAGGGACGGGGCGAGGAGGGACGGGGCGGGAGGCTTTTCTTTGGCGTGCATGAACGGGGCGTTACAGAGACTTTTTTTCACTTTGACGCGGGTTGTGTCGCGAGGACGGGAAACGGTTTAAAAAAAAGGAGATTTGGTACAAAAATAAATATTTTCCGGACGTCGTCGGTCACGTCTGACTCATTTCGTAATTGATTCACTGGCAGAAGAGGGATTATACTGTTCCTGGTAACACAGAGAGAGAGAGAGAGACCTTTATATACGTGCCTCCTGTGCTCTGCTGCTGTGTGAGCTCGAGCACTCCCCCCCCCTGTGTTCTGCCTCTTTGTGACTTTGAGCACTCCACCCGCCCCTCCAGTGCTCTGCCGCTGACTCTGTGTGACCTCGGTCACTCCCCCTCCTGTGCTCCGCCGCTGACTGACCTGTGTCACTCTCCTCCTGTGCTCTGCCGCTGACTGTGTGACCTCGATCACTTCCCCCCTCCTGTGCTCTGCCGCTGACTGTGTGACATCGATCACTTCCCCCCTCCTGTGCTCTGCCGCTGACTGTGTGACATCGATCACTTCCCCCCTCCTGTGCTCTGCCGCTGACTGACCTCAGTCACTCCCCTCCTGTGCTCTGCCGCTGACTGACCTCAGTCACTCCCCCTCCTGTGCTCTGCCGCAAATTCTCTGTGTGACCTCGGTCACTTCCCCCCCTCCTGTGCTCTGCCACTGACTGACCTCAGTCACTCCCCTCCTGTGCTCTGCCGCTGACTGACCTCAGTCACTCCCCTCCTGTGCTCTGCCGCTGACTCTGTGTGACATTGGTCACTTCCCCCCCTCCTGTGCTCTGCCGCTGACTGTGTGACCTCGGTCACTTCCCCCCTCCTGTGCTCTGCTGCTGACTCTATGTGACCTCAGTCACTTCCCCCCTCCTGTGCTCTGCCGCTGACTCTGTGTGACCTCGGTCACTTCCCCCCTCCTGTGCTCTGCCGCTGACTCTGTGTGACATTGGTCACTTCCCCCCTCCTGTGCTCTGCCGCTGACTCTGTGTGACCTCGGTCACTTCCCCCCTCCTGTGCTCTGCCGCTGACTCTGTTTGACCTCTGTCACTTCCCCCCTCCTGTGCTCTGCCACTGACTGTGTGACATTGGTCACTTCCCCCCTCCTGTGCTCTGCCGCTGACTCTGTGTGACATTGGTCACTTACCCCCTCCTGTGCTCTGCCGCTGACTTTGTGTGACCTCGGTCACTTCCCCTCTCCTGTGCTCTGCCGCTGACTCTGTGTGACCTCGGTCACTTCCCCCCTCCTGTGCTCTGCCGCTGACTCTGTGTGACCTCGGTCACTTCCCCCTCTCCTGTGCTCTGCCGCTGACTGTGTGACCTCGATCACTTCCCCCCTCCTGTGCTCTGCCGCTGACTCTGTGTGACCTCGGTCACTTCCCCCTCTCCTGTGCTCTGCCGCTGACTGTGTGACCTCGATCACTTCCCCCCTCCTGTGCTCTGCCGCTGACTCTGTGTGACCTCGGTCACTTCCCCCCTCCTGTGCTCTGCCGCTGACTCTGTGTGACATTGGTCACTTCCCCCCTCCTGTGCTCTGCCGCTGACTCTGTGTGACCTCGGTCACTTCCCCCTCTCCTGTGCTCTGCCGCTGACTCTGTGTGACCTCGGTCACTTCGCCCCTCCTGTGCTCTGCCGCTGACTCTGTGTGACCTCGGTCACTTCCCCCTCTCCTGTGCTCTGCCGCTGACTGTGTGACCTCGATCACTTCCCCCCTCCTGTGCTCTTCCGCTGACTGTGTGACCTCGGTCACTTCCCCCCTCTTGTGCTCTGCCACTGACTCGCTGTTTGAACGTTGTCACCCCCCCCCCTCTCCTGTGCTCTGCTCCTGTGTGACCTCGGGCAGATTAACGTACCTCTATGACTAGTAGCTCCAGGTTCCAAGTGGTTCTACCGTCCGGAATGGGGAAGTTTCATTCCTATTTGTGAAGAGCCTGTGTATAGAGAGCAGTACATCACTTAACTGAAAGCACTCTGACATCATACGCCTTCTCTGCGGCCACTGTGCGTATTACAGGAGGTATATCCCTATGGGTACGGCACAGTGACACCCTGCGGTCACTTTGTGTATTACAGGAGGTATATCCCTATGGGTACGGGACAGTGACGGTGACACCCTGCGGTCACTGTGTGTATTACAGGAGGTATATCCCTATGGATACGGCACAGTGACGGTGACACCCTGCGGTCACTATGTGTATTACAGGAGGTATATCCCTATGGGTACGGCACGGTGACACCCGGTGGTTACTGTGTGTATTACAGGAGGTATATCCCTATGGGTACGGCACGGTGACACCCGGTGGTTACTGTGTGTATTACAGGAGGTATATCCCTATGGGTACGGCACGGTGACGGTGACACCCTGTGGTCACACTGCGTATTACAGGAGGTATATCCCTATGGGTACGGCACGGTGACGGTGACACCCTGTGGTCACTGTGTGTATTACAGGAGGTATATCCCTATGGGTACGACACAGTGACGGTGACACCCTGCAGTGACGGTGACACCCTGCAGTCACTGTGTGTATTACAGGAGGTATATCCCTATGGGTACGGCACAGTGACGGTGACACCCTGCGGTCACTGTGTGTATTACAGGAGGTATATCCCTATGGGTACGGCACAGTGACGGTGACACCCTGCGGTCACTGTGTGTATTACAGGAGGTATATCCCTATGGGTACGGCACGGTGACGGTGACACCCTGTGGTCACACTGCGTATTACAGAAGGTATATCCCTATGGGTACGGCACGGTGACGGTGACACCCTGTGGTCACTGTGTGTATTACAGGAGGTATATCCCTATGGGTACGACACAGTGACGGTGACACCCTGCAGTGACGGTGACACCCTGCGGTCACTGTGTGTATTACAGGAGGTATATCCCTATGGGTACGGCACAGTGACGGTGACACCCTGCGGTCACTGTGTGTATTACAGGAGGTATATCCCTATGGGTACGGCACGGTGACACCCGGTGGTTACTGTGTGTATTACAGGAGGTATATCCCTATGGGTACGGCACAGTGACACCCTGTGGTCACTGTGTGTATTACAGGAGCTATATCCCTATGGGTACGGCACAGTGACGGTGACACCCTGCAGTCACTGTGTGTATTACAGGAGGTATATCCCTATGGGTACGGCACAGTGACGGTGACACCCTGTGGTCACTGTGTATATTACAGTAGATGTATTCCTATGGGTACGGCACAGTGACGGTGACCCCCTGTGGTCACTGTGTGTATTACAGGAGGTATATCCCTATGGGTACGGCACAGTGACGGTGACACCCTGCGGTCACTGTGTGTATTACAGGAGGTATATCCCTATGGGTACGGCACAGTGACGGTGACACCCTACGGTCACTGTGTGTATTACAGGAGGTATATCCCTATGGGTACGGCACAGTGACGGTGACACCCTGCGGTCACTGTGTGTATTACAGGAGGTATATCCCTATGGGTACGGCACGGTGACACCCTGCGGTCACTGTGTGTATTACAGGAGGTATATCCCTATGGGTACGGCACAGTGACACCCTGTGGTCACTGTGTGTATTACAGGAGGTATATCCCTATGGGTACGGCACAGTGACGGTGACACCCTGCGGTCACTGTGTGTATTACAGGAGGTATATCCCTATGGGTACGGCACGGTGACACCCTGTGGTCACTGTGTGTATTACAGGAGGTATATCCCTATGGGTATGGCACAGTGACACCCTGTGGTCACTGTGTGTATTACAGGAGGTATATCCCTATGGGTACGGCACAGTGACGGTGACACCCTGTGGTCACTGTGTGTATTACAGGAGGTATATCCCTATGGGTACGGCACAGTGACGGTGACACCCTGTGGTCACTGTGTGTATTACAGGAGGTATATCCCTATGGGTACGGCACAGTGATGGTGATACCCTGCGGTCACGGTGTGTATTACAGGAGGTATATCCCTATGGGTACGGCACGGTGACACCCTGCGGTCACTGTGTGTATTACAGGAGGTATATCCCTATGGGTATGACACAGTGACGGTGACACCCTGCGGTCACTGTGAGTATTACAGGAGGTATATCCCTATGGGTATGGCACAGTGACGGTGACACCCTGTCGTCACTGTGTATTACAGGAGGTATATCCCTATGGGTACGGCACAGTGACGGTGACACCCTGTCGTCACTGTGTATTACAGGATGTATATCCCTATGGGTACGGCACGGTGACACCCTGTGGTCACTGTGTGTATTACAGGAGGTATATCCCTATGGGTACGGCACAGTGACGGTGACACCCTGTGGTCACTGTGTGTATTACAGGAGGTATATCCCTATGGGTACGGCACGGTGACGGTGACACCCTGTGGTCACTGTGTGTATTACAGGAGGTATATCCCTATGGGTACGACACAGTGACGGTGACACCCTGCAGTGACGGTGACACCCTGCGGTCACTGTGTGTATTAAAGGTGGTATATCCCTATGGGTACGGCACAGTGACGGTGACACCCTGCGGTCACTGTGTGTATTACAGGAGGTATATCCCTATGGGTACGGCACGGTGACACCCGGTGGTTACTGTGTGTATTACAGGAGGTATATCCCTATGGGTACGGCACAGTGACACCCTGTGGTCACTGTGTGTATTACAGGAGCTATATCCCTATGGGTACGGCACAGTGATGGTGACACCCTGCAGTCACTGTGTGTATTACAGGAGGTATATCCCTATGGGTACGGCACAGTGACGGTGACACCCTGTGGTCACTGTGTATATTACAGTAGATGTATTCCTATGGGTACGGCACAGTGACGCCCTGCGGTCACTGTGTGTATTACAGGAGGTATATCCCTATGGGTACGGCACAGTGACGGTGACACCCTGCGGTCACTGTGTGTATTACAGGAGGTATATCCCTATGGGTACGGCACGGTGACACCCTGTGGTCACTGTGTGTATTACAGGAGGTATATCCCTATGGGTATGGCACAGTGACACCCTGTGGTCACTGTGTGTATTACAGGAGGTATATCCCTATGGGTACGGCACAGTGACGGTGACACCCTGTGGTCACTGTGTGTATTACAGGAGGTATATCCCTATGGGTACGGCACAGTGACGGTGACACCCTGTGGTCACTGTGTGTATTACAGGAGGTATATCCCTATGGGTACGGCACAGTGATGGTGATACCCTGCGGTCACGGTGTGTATTACAGGAGGTATATCCCTATGGGTACGGCACGGTGACACCCTGCGGTCACTGTGTGTATTACAGGAGGTATATCCCTATGGGTATGACACAGTGACGGTGACACCCTGCGGTCACTGTGAGTATTACAGGAGGTATATCCCTATGGGTATGGCACAGTGACGGTGACACCCTGTCGTCACTGTGTATTACAGGAGGTATATCCCTATGGGTACGGCACAGTGACGGTGACACCCTGTCGTCACTGTGTATTACAGGATGTATATCCCTATGGGTACGGCACGGTGACACCCTGTGGTCACTGTGTGTACTACAGGAGGTATATCCCTATGGGTACGGCACAGTGACGGTGACACCTTGTGGTCACTGTGTGTATTACAGGAGGTATATCCCTATGGGTACGGCACAGTGACACCCTGCGGTCACTGTGTGTATTACAGGAGGTATATCCCTATGGGTATGACACAGTGACGTTGACACCCTGCAGTGACGGTGACACCCTGCGGTCACTGTGTGTATTACAGGAAGTATATCCCTATGGGTACGGCACAGTGACGGTGGCACCCTGCGGTCACTGTGTGTATTACAGGAGGTATATCCCTATGGGTACGGCACGGTGACACCCGGTGGTTACTGTGTGTATTACAGGAGGTATATCCCTATGGGTACGGCACAGTGACACCCTGTGGTCACTGTGTGTATTACAGGAGCTATATCCCTATGGGTACGGCACAGTGACGGTGACACCCTGCAGTCACTGTGTGTATTACAGGAGGTATATCCCTATGGGTACGGCACAGTGACAGTAACACCCTGCGGTCACTGTGTGTATTACAGTAGATGTATTCATATGGGTACGGCACAGTGACGGTGACCCCCTGTGGTCACTGTGTGTATTACAGTAGATGTATTCCTATGGGTACGGCACAGTGACGGTGACACCCTGTGGTCACTGTGTGTGTTACAGGAGGTATATCCCTATGGGTACGGCACAGTGACGGTGACACCCTGCGGTCACTGTGTGTATTACACGAGGTATATCCCTATGGGTACGGCACAGTGACAGTAACACCCTGCGGTCACTGTGTGTATTACAGGAGGTATATCCCTATGGGTACAGCACAGTGACGGTGACACCCTACGGTCACTGTGTGTATTACAGGAGGTATATCCCTATGGGTACGGCACGGTGACACCCGGTGGTTACTGTGTGTATTACAGGAGGTATATCCCTATGGGTACGGCACGGTGACGGTGACACCCTGTGGTCACACTGCGTATTACAGGAGGTATATCCCTATGGGTACGGCACGGTGACGGTGACACCCTGTGGTCACTGTGTGTATTACAGGAGGTATATCCCTATGGGTACGACACAGTGACGGTGACACCCTGCAGTGACGGTGACACCCTGCAGTCACTGTGTGTATTACAGGAGGTATATCCCTATGGGTACGGCACAGTGACGGTGACACCCTGCGGTCACTGTGTGTATTACAGGAGGTATATCCCTATGGGTACGGCACAGTGACGGTGACACCCTGCGGTCACTGTGTGTATTACAGGAGGTATATCCCTATGGGTACGGCACGGTGACGGTGACACCCTGTGGTCACACTGCGTATTACAGAAGGTATATCCCTATGGGTACGGCACGGTGACGGTGACACCCTGTGGTCACTGTGTGTATTACAGGAGGTATATCCCTATGGGTACGACACAGTGACGGTGACACCCTGCAGTGACGGTGACACCCTGCGGTCACTGTGTGTATTACAGGAGGTATATCCCTATGGGTACGGCACAGTGACGGTGACACCCTGCGGTCACTGTGTGTATTACAGGAGGTATATCCCTATGGGTACGGCACGGTGACACCCGGTGGTTACTGTGTGTATTACAGGAGGTATATCCCTATGGGTACGGCACAGTGACACCCTGTGGTCACTGTGTGTATTACAGGAGCTATATCCCTATGGGTACGGCACAGTGACGGTGACACCCTGCAGTCACTGTGTGTATTACAGGAGGTATATCCCTATGGGTACGGCACAGTGACGGTGACACCCTGTGGTCACTGTGTATATTACAGTAGATGTATTCCTATGGGTACGGCACAGTGACGGTGACCCCCTGTGGTCACTGTGTGTATTACAGGAGGTATATCCCTATGGGTACGGCACAGTGACGGTGACACCCTGCGGTCACTGTGTGTATTACAGGAGGTATATCCCTATGGGTACGGCACAGTGACGGTGACACCCTACGGTCACTGTGTGTATTACAGGAGGTATATCCCTATGGGTACGGCACAGTGACGGTGACACCCTGCGGTCACTGTGTGTATTACAGGAGGTATATCCCTATGGGTACGGCACGGTGACACCCTGCGGTCACTGTGTGTATTACAGGAGGTATATCCCTATGGGTACGGCACAGTGACACCCTGTGGTCACTGTGTGTATTACAGGAGGTATATCCCTATGGGTACGGCACAGTGACGGTGACACCCTGCGGTCACTGTGTGTATTACAGGAGGTATATCCCTATGGGTACGGCACGGTGACACCCTGTGGTCACTGTGTGTATTACAGGAGGTATATCCCTATGGGTATGGCACAGTGACACCCTGTGGTCACTGTGTGTATTACAGGAGGTATATCCCTATGGGTACAGCACAGTGACGGTGACACCCTGTGGTCACTGTGTGTATTACAGGAGGTATATCCCTATGGGTACGGCACAGTGACGGTGACACCCTGTGGTCACTGTGTGTATTACAGGAGGTATATCCCTATGG
This sequence comes from Ascaphus truei, assembly GCF_040206685.1. Taxonomy (NCBI): domain Eukaryota; kingdom Metazoa; phylum Chordata; class Amphibia; order Anura; family Ascaphidae; genus Ascaphus; species Ascaphus truei. The sequence goes on along the minus strand of NC_134502.1, from coordinate 3,422,372 downwards.
GTACGGCACAGTGATGGTGATACCCTGCGGTCACGGTGTGTATTACAGGAGGTATATCCCTATGGGTACGGCACGGTGACACCCTGCGGTCACTGTGTGTATTACAGGAGGTATATCCCTATGGGTATGACACAGTGACGGTGACACCCTGCGGTCACTGTGAGTATTACAGGAGGTATATCCCTATGGGTATGGCACAGTGACGGTGACACCCTGTCGTCACTGTGTATTACAGGAGGTATATCCCTATGGGTACGGCACAGTGACGGTGACACCCTGTCGTCACTGTGTATTACAGGATGTATATCCCTATGGGTACGGCACGGTGACACCCTGTGGTCACTGTGTGTATTACAGGAGGTATATCCCTATGGGTACGGCACAGTGACGGTGACACCCTGTGGTCACTGTGTGTATTACAGGAGGTATATCCCTATGGGTACGGCACGGTGACGGTGACACCCTGTGGTCACTGTGTGTATTACAGGAGGTATATCCCTATGGGTACGACACAGTGACGGTGACACCCTGCAGTGACGGTGACACCCTGCGGTCACTGTGTGTATTAAAGGTGGTATATCCCTATGGGTACGGCACAGTGACGGTGACACCCTGCGGTCACTGTGTGTATTACAGGAGGTATATCCCTATGGGTACGGCACGGTGACACCCGGTGGTTACTGTGTGTATTACAGGAGGTATATCCCTATGGGTACGGCACAGTGACACCCTGTGGTCACTGTGTGTATTACAGGAGCTATATCCCTATGGGTACGGCACAGTGATGGTGACACCCTGCAGTCACTGTGTGTATTACAGGAGGTATATCCCTATGGGTACGGCACAGTGACGGTGACACCCTGTGGTCACTGTGTATATTACAGTAGATGTATTCCTATGGGTACGGCACAGTGACGCCCTGCGGTCACTGTGTGTATTACAGGAGGTATATCCCTATGGGTACGGCACAGTGACGGTGACACCCTGCGGTCACTGTGTGTATTACAGGAGGTATATCCCTATGGGTACGGCACGGTGACACCCTGTGGTCACTGTGTGTATTACAGGAGGTATATCCCTATGGGTATGGCACAGTGACACCCTGTGGTCACTGTGTGTATTACAGGAGGTATATCCCTATGGGTACGGCACAGTGACGGTGACACCCTGTGGTCACTGTGTGTATTACAGGAGGTATATCCCTATGGGTACGGCACAGTGACGGTGACACCCTGTGGTCACTGTGTGTATTACAGGAGGTATATCCCTATGGGTACGGCACAGTGATGGTGATACCCTGCGGTCACGGTGTGTATTACAGGAGGTATATCCCTATGGGTACGGCACGGTGACACCCTGCGGTCACTGTGTGTATTACAGGAGGTATATCCCTATGGGTATGACACAGTGACGGTGACACCCTGCGGTCACTGTGAGTATTACAGGAGGTATATCCCTATGGGTATGGCACAGTGACGGTGACACCCTGTCGTCACTGTGTATTACAGGAGGTATATCCCTATGGGTACGGCACAGTGACGGTGACACCCTGTCGTCACTGTGTATTACAGGATGTATATCCCTATGGGTACGGCACGGTGACACCCTGTGGTCACTGTGTGTACTACAGGAGGTATATCCCTATGGGTACGGCACAGTGACGGTGACACCTTGTGGTCACTGTGTGTATTACAGGAGGTATATCCCTATGGGTACGGCACAGTGACACCCTGCGGTCACTGTGTGTATTACAGGAGGTATATCCCTATGGGTATGACACAGTGACGGTGACACCCTGCAGTGACGGTGACACCCTGCGGTCACTGTGTGTATTACAGGAAGTATATCCCTATGGGTACGGCACAGTGACGGTGGCACCCTGCGGTCACTGTGTGTATTACAGGAGGTATATCCCTATGGGTACGGCACGGTGACACCCGGTGGTTACTGTGTGTATTACAGGAGGTATATCCCTATGGGTACGGCACAGTGACACCCTGTGGTCACTGTGTGTATTACAGGAGCTATATCCCTATGGGTACGGCACAGTGACGGTGACACCCTGCAGTCACTGTGTGTATTACAGGAGGTATATCCCTATGGGTACGGCACAGTGACAGTAACACCCTGCGGTCACTGTGTGTATTACAGTAGATGTATTCATATGGGTACGGCACAGTGACGGTGACCCCCTGTGGTCACTGTGTGTATTACAGTAGATGTATTCCTATGGGTACGGCACAGTGACGGTGACACCCTGTGGTCACTGTGTGTGTTACAGGAGGTATATCCCTATGGGTACGGCACAGTGACGGTGACACCCTGCGGTCACTGTGTGTATTACACGAGGTATATCCCTATGGGTACGGCACAGTGACAGTAACACCCTGCGGTCACTGTGTGTATTACAGGAGGTATATCCCTATGGGTACAGCACAGTGACGGTGACACCCTACGGTCACTGTGTGTATTACAGGAGGTATATCCCTATGGGTACGGCACAGTGACGGTGGCACCCTGCGGTCACTGTGTTTATTACAGGAGGTATATCCCTATGGGTACGGCACGGTGACACCCTGCGGTCACTGTGTGTATTACAGGAGGTATATCCCTATGGGTACGGCACAGTGACACCCTGCGGTCACTGTGTGTATTACAGGAGGTATATCCCTATGGGTACGGCACAGTGACGGTGACACCCTGCGGTCTCTGTGTGTATTACAGGAGTTATATCCCTATGGGTACGGCACAGTGACGGTGACACCCTGCGGTCACTGTGTGTATTACAGGAGGTATATCCCTATGGGTACGGCACGGTGACACCCTGTGGTCACTGTGTGTATTACAGGAGGTATATCCCTATGGGTACGGCACAGTGACACCCTGTGGTCACTGTGTGTATTACAGGAGGTATATCCCTATGGGTACGGCACAGTGACGGTGACACCCTGTGGTCACTGTGTGTATTACAGGAGGTATATCCCTATGGGTACGGCACAGTGACGGTGACACCCTGTGGTCACTGTGTGTATTACAGGAGGTATATCCCTATGGGTACGGCACAGTGATGGTGATACCCTGCGGTCACGGTGTGTATTACAGGAGGTATATCCCTATGGGTACGGCACGGTGACACCCTGCGGTCACTGTGTGTATTACAGGAGGTATATCCCTATGGGTACGACACTGTGACGGTGACACCCTGCGGTCACTGTGTGTATTACAGGAGGTATATCCCTATGGGTACGGCACAGTGACGGTGACACCCTGCGGTCACGGTGTGTATTACAGGAGGTATATCCCTATGGGTACGGCACGGTGACACCCTGCGGTCACTGTGTGTATTACAGGAGGTATATCCCTATGGGTACGGCACAGTGACACCCTGCGGTCACTGTGTGTATTACAGGAGGTATATCCCTATGGGTACGGCACAGTGACGGTGACACCCTGCGGTCACTGTGTGTATTACAGGAGTTATATCCCTATGGGTACGGCACAGTGACGGTGACACCCTGCGGTCACTGTGTGTATTACAGGAGGTATATCCCTATGGGTACGGCACGGTGACACCCTGTGGTCACTGTGTGTATTACAGGAGGTATATCCCTATGGGTACGGCACAGTGACACCCTGTGGTCACTGTGTGTATTACAGGAGGTATATCCCTATGGGTACGGCACGGTGACGGTGACACCCTGCGGTCACTGTGTGTATTACAGGAGGTATATCCCTATGGGTACGGCACGGTGACGGTGACACCCTGCGGTCACTGTGTGTATTACAGGAGGTATATCCCTATGGGTACGGCACGGTGACACCCTGTGGTCACTGTGTGTATTACAGGAGGTATATCCCTATGGGTATGGCACAGTGACACCCTGTGGTCACTGTGTGTATTACAGGAGGTATATCCCTATGGGTACGGCACAGTGACGGTGACACCCTGTGGTCACTGTGTGTATTACAGGAGGTATATCCCTATGGGTACGGCACAGTGACGGTGACACCCTGTGGTCACTGTGTGTATTACAGGAGGTATATCCCTATGGGTACGGCACAGTGATGGTGATACCCTGCGGTCACAGTGTGTATTACAGGAGGTATATCCCTATGGGTACGGCACGGTGACACCCTGCGGTCACTGTGTGTATTACAGGAGGTATATCCCTATGGGTATGACACAGTGATGGTGACACCCTGCGGTCACTGTGAGTATTACAGGAGGTATATACCTATGTGTATGGCACAGTGACGGTGACACCCTGTCGTCACTGTGTATTACAGGAGGTATATCCCTATGGGTACGGCACAGTGACGGTGACACCCTGTCGTCACTGTGTATTACAGGATGTATATCCCTATGGGTACGGCACGGTGACACCCTGTGGTCACTGTGTGTATTACAGGAGGTATATGCCTATGGGTACGGCACAGTGACGGTGACACCCTGTGGTCACTGTGTGTATTACAGGAGGTATATCCCTATGGGTACGGCACGGTGACGGTGACACCCTGTGGTCACTGTGTGTATTACAGGAGGTATATCCCTATGGGTACGACACAGTGACGGTGACACCCTGCAGTGACGGTGACACCCTGCGGTCACTGTGTGTATTAAAGGTGGTATATCCCTATGGGTACGGCACAGTGACGGTGACACCCTGCGGTCACTGTGTGTATTACAGGAGGTATATCCCTATGGGTACGGCACGGTGACACCCGGTGGTTACTGTGTGTATTACAGGAGGTATATCCCTATGGGTACGGCACAGTGACACCCTGTGGTCACTGTGTGTATTACAGGAGCTATATCCCTATGGGTACGGCACAGTGATGGTAACACCCTGCAGTCACTGAGTGTATTACAGGAGGTATATCCCTATGGGTACGGCACAGTGACGGTGACACCCTGTGGTCACTGTGTATATTACAGTAGATGTATTCCTATGGGTACGGCACAGTGACGCCCTGCGGTCACTGTGTGTATTACAGGAGGTATATCCCTATGGGTACAGCACAGTGACGGTGACACCCTGCGGTCACTGTGTGTATTACAGGAGGTATATCCCTATGGGTACGGCACGGTGACACCCTGTGGTCACTGTGTGTATTACAGGAGGTATATCCCTATGGGTATGGCACAGTGACACCCTGTGGTCACTGTGTGTATTACAGGAGGTATATCCCTATGGGTACGGCACAGTGACGGTGACACCCTGTGGTCACTGTGTGTATTACAGGAGGTATATCCCTATGGGTACGGCACAGTGACGGTGACACCCTGTGGTCACTGTGTGTATTACAGGAGGTATATCCCTATGGGTACGGCACAGTGATGGTGATACCCTGCGGTCACGGTGTGTATTACAGGAGGTATATCCCTATGGGTACGGCACGGTGACACCCTGCGGTCACTGTGTGTATTACAGGAGGTATATCCCTATGGGTATGACACAGTGACGGTGACACCCTGCGGTCACTGTGAGTATTACAGGAGGTATATCCCTATGGGTATGGCACAGTGACGGTGACACCCTGTCGTCACTGTGTATTACAGGAGGTATATCCCTATGGGTACGGCACAGTGACGGTGACACCCTGTGGTCACTGTGTATTACAGGATGTATATCCCTATGGGTACGGCACGGTGACACCCTGTGGTCACTGTGTGTACTACAGGAGGTATATCCCTATGGGTACGGCACAGTGACGGTGACACCTTGTGGTCACTGTGTGTATTACAGGAGGTATATCCCTATGGGTACGGCACAGTGACGGTGACACCCTGCGGTCACGGTGTGTATTACAGGAGGTATATCCCTATGGGTACGGCACGGTGACACCCTGCGGTCACTGTGTGTATTACAGGAGGTATATCCCTATGGGTATGACACAGTGACGGTGACACCCTGCAGTGACGGTGACACCCTGCGGTCACTGTGTGTATTACAGGAAGTATATCCCTATGGGTACGGCACAGTGACGGTGGCACCCTGCGGTCACTGTGTGTATTACAGGAGGTATATCCCTATGGGTACGGCACGGTGACACCCGGTGGTTACTGTGTGTATTACAGGAGGTATATCCCTATGGGTACGGCACAGTGACACCCTGTGGTCACTGTGTGTATTACAGGAGCTATATCCCTATGGGTACGGCACAGTGACGGTGACACCCTGCAGTCACTGTGTGTATTACAGGAGGTATATCCCTATGGGTACGGCACAGTGACAGTAACACCCTGCGGTCACTGTGTGTATTACAGTAGATGTATTCATATGGGTACGGCACAGTGACGGTGACCCCCTGTGGTCACTGTGTGTATTACAGTAGATGTATTCCTATGGGTACGGCACAGTGACGGTGACACCCTGTGGTCACTGTGTGTGTTACAGGAGGTATATCCCTATGGGTACGGCACAGTGACGGTGACACCCTGCGGTCACTGTGTGTATTACACGAGGTATATCCCTATGGGTACGGCACAGTGACAGTAACACCCTGCGGTCACTGTGTGTATTACAGGAGGTATATCCCTATGGGTACAGCACAGTGACGGTGACACCCTACGGTCACTGTGTGTATTACAGGAGGTATATCCCTATGGGTACGGCACAGTGACGGTGACACCCTGCGGTCACTGTGTTTATTACAGGAGGTATATCCCTATGGGTACGGCACGGTGACACCCTGCGGTCACTGTGTGTATTACAGGAGGTATATCCCTATGGGTACGGCACAGTGACACCCTGCGGTCACTGTGTGTATTACAGGAGGTATATCCCTATGGGTACGGCACAGTGACGGTGACACCCTGCGGTCACTGTGTGTATTACAGGAGTTATATCCCTATGGGTACGGCACAGTGACGGTGACACCCTGCGGTCACTGTGTGTATTACAGGAGGTATATCCCTATGGGTACGGCACGGTGACACCCTGTGGTCACTGTGTGTATTACAGGAGGTATATCCCTATGGGTACGGCACAGTGACACCCTGTGGTCACTGTGTGTATTACAGGAGGTATATCCCTATGGGTACGGCACAGTGACGGTGACACCCTGTGGTCACTGTGTGTATTACAGGAGGTATATCCCTATGGGTACGGCACAGTGACGGTGACACCCTGTGGTCACTGTGTGTATTACAGGAGGTATATCCCTATGGGTACGGCACAGTGATGGTGATACCCTGCGGTCACGGTGTGTATTACAGGAGGTATATCCCTATGGGTACGGCACGGTGACACCCTGCGGTCACTGTGTGTATTACAGGAGGTATATCCCTATGGGTACGACACTGTGACGGTGACACCCTGCGGTCACTGTGTGTATTACAGGAGGTATATCCCTATGGGTACGGCACAGTGACGGTGACACCCTGCGGTCACGGTGTGTATTACAGGAGGTATATCCCTATGGGTACGGCACGGTGACACCCTGCGGTCACTGTGTGTATTACAGGAGGTATATCCCTATGGGTATGGCACAGTGACGGTGACACCCTGCGGTCACTGTGTGTATTGCAGGAGGTATATCCCTATGGGTACGGCACGGTGACACCCTGCGGTCACTGTGTGTATTACAGGAGGTATATCCCTATGGGTACAGCACAGTGACGGTGACACCCTGTCGTCACTGTGTATTACAGGAGGTATATCCCTATGGGTACGGCACAGTGACGGTGACACCCTGTCGTCACTGTGTATTACAGGATGTATATCCCTATGGGTACGGCACAGTGACGGTGACACCCTGCGGTCACTGTGTGTATTACAGGAGGTATATTCCTATGGGTACCGCACAGTGACACCCTGTGGTCACTGTGTGTATTACAGGAGGTATATCCCTATGGTTATGGCACAGTGACGGTGACACCCTGCGGTCACTGTGTGTATTACAGGAGGTATATCCCTATGGGTAGGGCACGGTGACGGTGACACCCTGCGGTCACTGTGTGTATTACAGGTGGTATATCCCTATGGGTACGACACAGTGACGGTGACACCCTGCGGTCACTGTGTGTATTACAGGAGGTATATCCCTATGGGTAGGGCACGGTGACGGTGACACCCTGCGGTCACTGTGTGTATTACAGGAGGTATATCCCTATGGGTATGGCACAGTGACGGTGACACCCTGCGGTCACTGTGTGTATTACAGGAGGTATATCCCTATGGGTACAGCACAGTGACGGTGACACCCTGTCGTCACTGTGTATTACAGGAGGTATATCCCTATGGGTACGGCACAGTGACGTTGGCACCCTGTCGTCACTGTGTATTACAGGATGTATATCCCTATGGGTACGGCACGGTGACACCCTGTGGTCACTGTGTGTATTACAGGAGGTATATCCCTATGGTTACGGCACAGTGACGGTGACACCCTGTCGTCACTGTGTATTACAGGATGTATATCCCTATGGGTACGGCACGGTGACACCCTGTGGTCACTGTGTGTATTACAGGAGGTATATCCCTATGGGTACGGCACAGTGACGGTGACACCCTGTGGTCACTGTGTGTATTACAGGAGGTATATGCCTATGGGTACGGCACAGTGACGGTGACACCCTGCGGTCACGGTGTGTATTACAGGAGGTATATCCCTATGGGTACGGCACGGTGACACCCTGCGGTCACTGTGTGTATTACAGGAGGTATATCCCTATGGGTATGGCACAGTGACGGTGACACCCTGCGGTCACTGTGTGTATTGCAGGAGGTATATCCCTATGGGTACGGAACGGTGACACCCTGCGGTCACTGTGTGTATTACAGGAGGTATATCCCTATGGGTACAGCACAGTGACGGTGACACCCTGTCGTCACTGTGTATTACAGGAGGTATATCCCTATGGGTACGGCATAGTGACGGTGACACCCTGTCGTCACTGTGTATTACAGGATGTATATCCCTATGGGTACGGCACAGTGACGGTGACACCCTGCGGTCACTGTGTGTATTACAGGAGGTATATTCCTATGGGTACCGCACAGTGACACATTGTGGTCACTGTGTGTTTTACAGGAGGTATATCCCTATGGTTATGGCACAGTGACGGTGACACCCTGCGGTCACTGTGTGTATTACAGGAGGTATATCCCTATGGGTACGGCACGGTGACACCCTGTGGTCACTGTGTGTATTACAGGAGGTATATCCCTATGGGTATGGCACAGTGATACCCTGTGGTCACTGTGTGTATTACAGGAGGTATATTCCTATGGGTACGGCACAGTGACACCCTGTGGTCACTGTGTGTATTACAGGAGGTTTATCCCTATGGTTATGGCACAGTGACGGTGACACCCTGCGGTCACTGTGTGTATTACAGGAGGTGTATCCCTATGGGTACGGCACGGTGACGGTGACACCCTGCGGTCACTGTGTGTATTACAGGAGGTATATCCCTATGGGTACGGCACGGTGACGGTGACACCCTGCAGTCACTGTGTGTATTACAGGAGGTATATCCCTATGGGTACGGCACGGTGACACCCTGTGGTCACTGTGTGTATTACAGGAGGTATATCCTTATGGGTGCGGTACGGTGACACCCTGTGGTCACTGTGTGTATTACAGGAGGTATATCCCTATGGGTACGGCAAGGTGACGGTGACACCCTGCAGTCTCTGTGTGTATTACAGGAGGTATATCCCTATGGGTACGGCACGGTGACACCCTGCGGTCACTGTGTGTATTACAGGAGGTATATCCCTATTGGTACGGCACGGTGACGGTGACACCCTGTGGTCACTGTGTGTATTACAGGAGGTATATCCCTATGGGTACAGCACAGTGACGGTGACACCCTGCGGTCACTGTGTGTATTACAGGAGGTATATCCCTATGGGTATGGCACGGTGACGGTGACACCCTGCGGTCACTGTGTGTATTACAGGAGGTATATCCCTATGGGTACGGCACAGTGACGGTGACACCCTGCGATCACTGTGCGTATTACAGGAGGTATATCCCTATGGGTTCGGCACAATGATGGTGACACCTCTGCGGTCACTGTGTGTATTACAGGAGGTATATCCCTATGGGTATATCACGGTGACGGTGACACCCTGCAGTCACTGTGTGTATTACAGGAGGTATATACCTATTGGTACGTCACGGTGACGGTGACACCCTGCAGTCACTGTGTGTATTACAGGAGGTATATCCCTATGGGTACGGCACGGTGACACCCTGCGGTCACTGTGTGTATTACAGGAGGTATATCCCTATGGGTACGGCACGGTGACACCCTGCTGTCACTGTTTGTATTACAGGAGGTATATCCCTATGGGTACGGCACGGTGACGGTGACACCCTGCGGTCACTGTGCGTATTACAGGAGGTATATCCCTATGGGTACGGCACAGTGACGGTGACACCCTGTGGTCACTGTGTGTATTACAGGAGGTATATCCCTATGGGTACGGCACAGTGACACCCTGTGGTCACTGTGTGTATTACAGGAGGTATATCCCTATGGTACGGCACGGTGACACCCTGTGGTCACTTTGTGTATTACAGGAGGTATATCCCTATGGGTACGGCACGGTGACGGTGACACCCTGCAGTCACTGTACGTATTACAGGAGGTATATCCCTATGGGTACGGCACGGTGACACCCTGCGGTCACTGTGTGTATTACAGGATGTATATCCCTATTGGTACGGCACGGTGACGGTGACACCCTGTGGTCACTGTGTATTACAGGAGGTATATCCTTATGGGTGAGGCACGGTGACACCCTGTGGTCACTGTGTATTACAGGAGGTATATCCCTATGGGTACGGCACAGTGACGGTGACACCCTGCGGTCACTGTGTGTATTACAGGAGGTATATCCCTATGGGTACAGCACAGTGACGGTGACACCCTGCGATCACTGTGTGTATTACAGGAGGTATATCCCTATGGGTACGGCACAGTGACGGTGAAACCCTGTGGTCACTGTGTGTATTACAGGAGGTATATCCCTATTGGTACGGCACGGTGACGGTGACACCCTGTGGTCACTGTGTGTATTACAGGAGGTATATCCCTATGGGTACAGCACAGTTACGGTGAGACCCTGCGGTCACTGTGTGTATTACAGGAGGTATATCCCTATTGGTACGGCACGGTGACGGTGACACCCTGTGGTCACTGTGTGTAATACAGGAGGTATATCCCTATGGGTACGGCACAAATCATGGTGACACTCTGCGGTCACTGTGTGTATTACAGGAGGTATATCCCTATGGGTACGGCACGGTGACGGTGACACCCTGTGGTCAGTATGTGTATTACAGGAGGTATATCCCTATGGGAACGGCACGGTGACGGTGACACCCTGCGGTCACTGTGCGTATTACAGGAGGTATATCCCTATGGGTACGGCACGGTGACACCCTGCGGTCACTGTGTGTATTACAGGATGTATATCCCTATGGGTACGGCACAGTGACGGTGACACCCTGTGGTCACTGTGTGTATAACAGGAGGTATATCCCTATGGGTACGGCACGGTGACGGTGACACACTGCGGTCACTGTGTGTATTACAGAAGGTATATCCCTATTGGTACGGCACGGTGACGGTGATACCCTGCGGTCACTGTGTGTATTACAGGAGGTATATCCCTATGGGTACGGCACGGTGACACCCTGCGGTCACTGTGCATATTACAGGAGATATATCCCTATGGGTACGGCACGTTGACGGTGACACCCTGCGGTCACTGTGCGTATTACAGGAGGTATATCCCTATGGGTACGGCACGGTGACACCCTGCGGTCACTGTGCGTATTACAGGAGGTATATCCCTATGGGTACGGCACAGTGACGGTGACACCCTGCGGTCACTGTGTGTATTACAGGAGATATATCCCTATGGGTACGGCACGGTGACACCCTGTGGTCACTGTGTGTATTACAGGAGGTATATCCCTATGGGTACGGCACGGTGACACCCTGTGGTCACTGTGTGTATTACAGGAGGTATATCCCAATGGGTACGGCACAGTGACGGTGACACCCTGCGGTCACTGTGTGTATTACAGGAGGTATATCCCTATGGGTACGGCACAGTGACGGTGACACCCTGCGGTCACTGTGTGTATTACAGGAGGTATATCCCTATGGGTACGGCACGGTGACACCCTGCGGTCACTGTGTGTATTACAGGAGGTATATTCCTATGGGTACGGCACGGTGACACCCTGCGGTCACTGTGTGTATTACAGGAGGTATATCCCTATGGGTACGGCACAGTGACGGTGACACCCTGCAGTCACTGTGTGTATTACAGGAGGTATATCCCTATGGGTATGGCACAGTGACGGTGACACCCTGTGGTCACTGTGTGTATTACAGGAGGTATATCCCTATGGGTACGGCACGGTGACACCCTGCGGTCTCTGTGTGTATTACAGGATGTATATCCCTATTGGTACGGCACGGTGACGGTGACACCCTGTGGTCACTGTGTGTATTACAGGAGGTATATCCCTATGGGTACGGCACAGTGACACCCTGCGGTCACTGTGTGTATTACAGGAGGTATATCCCTATGGGTACGGCACGGTGACGGTGACACACTGCGGTCACTGTGTGTATTACAGAAGGTATATCCCTATTGGTACGGCACGGTGACGGTGATACCCTGCGGTCACTGTGTGTATTACAGGAGGTATATCCCTATGGGTACGGCACGGTGACACCCTGCGGTCACTGTGCATATTACAGGAGATATATCCCTATGGGTACGGCACGTTGACGGTGACACCCTGCGGTCACTGTGCGTATTACAGGAGGTATATCCCTATGGGTACGGCACGGTGACACCCTGCGGTCACTGTGCGTATTACAGGAGGTATATCCCTATGGGTACGGCACAGTGACGGTGACACCCTGCGGTCACTGTGTGTATTACAGGAGATATATCCCTATGGGTACGGCACGGTGACACCCTGTGGTCACTGTGTGTATTACAGGAGGTATATCCCTATGGGTACGGCACGGTGACACCCTGTGGTCACTGTGTGTATTACAGGAGGTATATCCCAATGGGTACGGCACAGTGACGGTGACACCCTGCGGTCACTGTGTGTATTACAGGAGGTATATCCCTATGGGTACGGCACAGTGACGGTGACACCCTGCGGTCACTGTGTGTATTACAGGAGGTATATCCCTATGGGTACGGCACGGTGACACCCTGCGGTCACTGTGTGTATTACAGGAGGTATATTCCTATGGGTACGGCACGGTGACACCCTGCGGTCACTGTGTGTATTACAGGAGGTATATCCCTATGGGTACGGCACAGTGACGGTGACACCCTGCAGTCACTGTGTGTATTACAGGAGGTATATCCCTATGGGTATGGCACAGTGACGGTGACACCCTGTGGTCACTGTGTGTATTACAGGAGGTATATCCCTATGGGTACGGCACGGTGACACCCTGCGGTCTCTGTGTGTATTACAGGATGTATATCCCTATTGGTACGGCACGGTGACGGTGACACCCTGTGGTCACTGTGTGTATTACAGGAGGTATATCCCTATGGGTACGGCACAGTGACACCCTGCGGTCACTGTGTGTATTACAGGAGGTATATCCCTATGGGTACGGCACAGTGACGGTGACACCCTGCGGTCACTGTGTGTATTACAGGAGGTATATCCCTATGGGTACGGCACAGTGACGGTGACACCCTGTGGTCACTGTGTGTATTACAGGATGTATATCCCTATGGGTACAGCACAGTGACGGTGACACCCTGCGGTCACTGTGTGTATTACAGGAGGTATATCCCTATGGGTACGGCACAGTGACGGTGACACCCTGCGGTCACTGTGTGTATTACAGGAGGTATATCCCTATGGGTACGGCACAGTGACACCCTGCGGTCACTGTGTGTATTACAGGAGGTATATCCCTATGGGTACATCATGGTGACGGTGACACCCTGCAGTCACTGTGCATATTACAGGAGATATATCCCTATGGGTACGGCACGTTGACGGTGACACCCTGCGGTCACTGTGCGTATTACAGGAGGTATATCCCTATGGGTACGGCACGGTGACACCCTGCGGTCACTGTGCGTATTACAGGAGGTATATCCCTATGGGTACGGCACAGTGACGGTGACACCCTGCGGTCACTGTGTGTATTACAGGAGATATATCCCTATGGGTACGGCACGGTGACACCCTGTGGTCACTGTGTGTATTACAGGAGGTATATCCCTATGGGTACGGCACGGTGACACCCTGTGGTCACTGTGTGTATTACAGGAGGTATATCCCAATGGGTACGGCACAGTGACGGTGACACCCTGCGGTCACTGTGTGTATTACAGGAGGTATATCCCTATGGGTACGGCACAGTGACGGTGACACCCTGCGGTCACTGTGTGTATTACAGGAGGTATATCCCTATGGGTACGGCACGGTGACACCCTGCGGTCACTGTGTGTATTACAGGAGGTATATTCCTATGGGTACGGCACGGTGACACCCTGCGGTCACTGTGTGTATTACAGGAGGTATATCCCTATGGGTACGGCACAGTGACGGTGACACCCTGCAGTCACTGTGTGTATTACAGGAGGTATATCCCTATGGGTATGGCACAGTGACGGTGACACCCTGTGGTCACTGTGTGTATTACAGGAGGTATATCCCTTTGGGTACGGCACGGTGACACCCTGCGGTCTCTGTGTGTATTACAGGATGTATATCCCTATTGGTACGGCACGGTGACGGTGACACCCTGTGGTCACTGTGTGTATTACAGGAGGTATATCCCTATGGGTACGGCACAGTGACACCCTGCGGTCACTGTGTGTATTACAGGAGGTATATCCCTATGGGTACGGCACAGTGACGGTGACACCCTGCGGTCACTGTGTGTATTACAGGAGGTATATCCCTATGGGTACGGCACAGTGACGGTGACACCCTGTGGTCACTGTGTGTATTACAGGATGTATATCCCTATGGGTACAGCACAGTGACGGTGACACCCTGCGGTCACTGTGTGTATTACAGGAGGTATATCCCTATGGGTACGGCACAGTGACGGTGACACCCTGCGGTCACTGTGTGTATTACAGGAGGTATATCCCTATGGGTACGGCACAGTGACACCCTGCGGTCACTGTGTGTATTACAGGAGGTATATCCCTATGGGTACATCATGGTGACGGTGACACCCTGCAGTCACTGTGTGTATTACAGGAGGTATATCCCTATGGGTACGGCACGGTGACACCCTGTGGTCACTGTGTGTATTACAGGAGGTTTATCCCTATGTGTACGGCACGGTGACATCCTGCGGTCACTGTGTGTATTACAGGAGGTATATCCCTATGGGTACGGCACAGTGACGGTGACACCTTGCGGTCACTGTGTGTATTACAGGAGGTATATCCCTATGGGTACGACACAGTGACAGTGACACCTTGCGGTCACTGTGTGTATTACAGGAGGTATATCCCTATGGGTACAGCACGGTGACGGTGACACCCTGTGGTCATTGTGTGTATTACAGGAGGTATATCCCTATGGGTACGGCACTGTGACGGTGACACCCTGCGGTCACTGTGTGTATTACAGGAGGTATATCCCAATGGGTACGGCACAGTGACACCCTGTGGTCACTGTGTGTATTACAGGAGGTATATCCCTATGGGTATGGCACGGTGACGGTGACACCCTGCGGTCATTGTGTGTATTACAGGAGGTATATCCCTATGTGTACGGCACAGTGAAGGTGACACCCTGTGGTCACTGTGTGTATTACTGGAGGTATATTCCTATGGGTACGGCACGGTGACGGTGACACCCTGCGGTCACTGTGTGTATTACAGGAGGTATATCCCTATGGGTACGGCACAGTGAAGGTAACACCCGGTGGTCACTGTGTGTATTACAGGAGGTATATTCCTATGGGTATGGCACGGTGATGGCGACACCCTGCGGTCACTGTGCGTATTACAGGAGGTATATTCCTATGGGTACGGCACAGTGACGGCGACACCCTGCAGTCACTGTGCGTATTACAGGAGGTATTTCCCTATGGGTACGGCACGGTGACACCCTGCGGTCACTGTGTGTATTACAGGAGGTATATCCCTATGGGTATGGCACAGTGACGACATCCTGCGGTCACTATCATGGTGCTAGAGTTAAACCTTGTGGTCACTTAATCGATCACAATACTGTGCACTTACCTGAAGACCCTTGGCTGTTAGATGAACCACCAGCATTTCCTCCACCTCCAGCAACCCTTGGTGGTTGGTTGTAGTTCGGTCCGAAATTCACAGAGCTACCACCTCCGGCAACTCCACTGTTGATGGCGCCGTGGATGATTGAGCCCGAGGCTAAGGAGTGAAAAGAGAGATTGAAGAGATTGTTGGGATTAGACTGGGTGGTGTGGTCTTCTAGAGATAGGAGAGCACGGCAAATGGCGGGAAGAGAGAGGTTAGGATAAGTGTTATGGCCTTCTAGAGTGAGATAGTGAGTTTGGGTTTTGTAGTCTTCTAGACCAGCGATTCCCTGCCTCTTATATTATCCCCCGCTCGCTAGAAAATCTTTACTCTGTGAGCTCCTAATTTATAAATCTTCTTGCGTACACGTCAGATTATCGCTAACCAACCTGTGTGACCGACCCCAAGCGTTATAGTGTCCTGAGCTCGTAGGCTGAGCAACACATGATTAATAATGTCCCAGGCTGCCCCTCGGTGTGTGCTGACAGCATGGGGTGTATAGCTGTCAATCACTGCAGGAGCTTCCAAAGTCACGTCCCACAATGCCTTGCGGCTGTGAAGGCAAAGCATTGTGGGAAGAAACTCTGGAGAATCCTGCAGTAATTGACCGCTATACCACCCACACACACACTGCGGTGCAGTTTGGTGCTTCATACAGTGGGCTGCCCCCACACAGGATAATGACCCCACAATACTGATGGGATCTGATATTGCATATTTCTTTTTGGCAAAGCCCTTGGAGACTCCTCACGAACCCCCGCTTTGGAATCACTGTTCTAGATCAAGGGAGATGGACTGAGATAGAGGCGAGATTGGGTGTTGTATTGTAGAAATGTGTACGGCACAGTGACGGTGACGCCCTGCGGTCACTGTACGTGTTACAGGAGGTATATCCCTATGGGTACGGCACAGTGACGGTGACACCCTGTGGTCACTGTGTGTATTACAGGAGGTATATCCCTATGGGTGCGGCACGGTGACACCCTGTGGTCACTGTGTGTGTTACAGGAGGTATATCCCTATGGGTACGGCACAGTGACAGTGACACCCTGTGGTCACTGTGTGTATTACAGGAGGTATATCCCTATGGGTACGGCACAGTGATGGTGACACCCTGCGGTCACTGTGCGTGTTACAGGAGGTATATCCCTATGGGTATGGCACAGTGATGGTGACACCCTGCGGTCACTGTGCGTGTTACAGGAGGTATATCCCTATGGGTATGGCACAGTGATGGTGACACCCTGCGGTCACTGTGCGTGTTACAGGAGGTATATCCCTATGGGTGCGGCACGGTGACACCCTGTGGTCACTGTGTGTGTTACAGGAGGTATATCCCTATGGGTACGGCACAGTGACAGTGACACCCTGTGGTCACTGTGTGTATTACAGGAGGTATATCCCTATGGGTACGGCACAGTGACGGTGACACCCTGTGGTCACTGTGTGTATTACAGGAGGTATATCCCTATGGGTACGGCACAGTGACGGTGACACCCTGTGGTCACTGTGTGTATTACAGGAGGTATATCCCTATGGGTGCGGCACAGTGACACCCAGTGGTCACTGTGTGTATTACAGGAGGTATATCCCTATGGGTACGGCACGGTGACACCCTGCGCTCACTGTGTGTATTACCGGAGGTATATCACTATGGGTACGGCACAGTGACGGTGACACCCTCCGGTCACTGTGCGTGTTACAGAAGGTATATCCCTATAGGCATAGCACAATGATAGTGATGCATTGTGGTCACTAAATGTATCACAACAATGTGCACTTACCTATAGACTCGCGGAAAGATGAGCTTGATGATGAGGAGTGGCTCCCAATAACATTAGCTCCTCCACCACCAAAAACAACTCCACCTCCTCCACCTCCTCCTCCACCTCCTCCTCCTCCTCCTCCTCCTCCTCCTCCTCCTCCTCCTTGTCGTTGGTTGTAGTTCTGTCCAAAATTCATCGAGCCTTGGCTTTGGATCTGGGCCATACCACCTCCTGGAACTCTCGATGGATCATTATCGGTGGCGCCGTGGATGATTGCGCCAGAACCTGAGGAGTAAAAGAGAGATGGGTGAGATCAGACTGGGTGGTGTGGTCTTCTAGAGATAGGAGAGACCGTCAGATAGCAGGAAAGGAGAGGTTAGGATGAGTGTTACGGCCTTCTAGAGTAAGAGAGAGATAAGTGAGTTTGGGTTTTGTAGTCTCCTAGACCAGCGATTCCCAGCCTCTTATATATTGTCCCCCGCTCGCTAGAACATTTTTCTTCCTTATATATGTTCCTCTTCCTTGATCTAATAAATACATTTTATTGCCGACTCGGAGCCCGTGGGGGGGGGGGGGGAATTACGCTTAATAAGGCCCCAAACTGCCCCTCGGTGTCAGCAGAGAATAGAGGCGGGTGAGGGGCGCGCAGCACCAGGGTAGATAAATCCACCTCAAATCAATAGCCCCACAGGGGGGGGTTTGGTGAGAACCAATCGCACACTGTGATCAGCACAAGTGGTCAAATGACCACAGCCGATGGCTGTCAACAGTGGTACGGAACAGGACAATCAATATCCCCAAGGAGGGGTTGGGGTATAACCAATCGTCCTCTGAGATCAGCAGAAGTGGTCTGGAAACCGCAATAAATGCCTGTAAACAATGGCATAGCACAGGTGACAATGATATGGAGTTGGTGAATAACACTACTTACACGGCCATGTGTAAGTAAACTGCATAGTAATGGCTCCTTTTCCCAAACCTCTGTCAGTGTGGTTATCTTCCAGTGCTCCCCGGCTGCACTTTACTCCCTTCCCGTCTCGGGGGGGTCCCCCGGGAATCAACGGGCAAATGTGGAGAGTGGATTAGAATCAAAACATAAGACTTTATTAAACAATGAATATACACGCTCACAACTTCATTCTCCCCGAGCGTCACGGCAGAGTCTGCCTCCCCTGCGTCTCATCCAGGTCCCAGCTACTGCGTCCAGTCTCCGGGCTGGAACGCAAGGATAGCCTACCACTACGGTGGCCGCCGAGGTCCAAAAAGGTCTGGTAGTTTGAGCAACGCGTTTCGCCATGATGACAGCTTCCTAAGGCTTTTACAGGCGTACCGCGTTGCTCAAACTACCAGACCTTTTGGGACCTCGGCAGCCACCGTAGTGGTAGGCTATCCTTGCGTTCCAGCCCGGAGACCGGACGCGGTAGCTGGGACCTGGATGAGACGCAGGGGAGGCAGACTCTGCCGTGATGCCCGAAGAGAATGAAGTTGTGAGCGTCAATATTCATTGTTTAATAAAGTCTTATGTTTTGATTCTGATCCACTCTCCACGTTTGCCCGTTGATTCCCGGGGGACCCCCCCGAGACGGGAAGGGAGTAAAGTGCAGCCGGGGAGCACTGGAAGATAACCACACTGACAGAGGATTGGGAAAAGGAGCCTTTAACCTGCAGTTTACTTACACATGGCCGTGTAAGTAGTGTTATTCACCAACTCCATATCATTGTCACCTGTGCTATGCCACTGTTTACAGGCATTTACTGCGGCTTCCAGACCACTTGTGCTGATCTCAGAGGACGATTGGTTATACCTCAACCCCTCCTTGGGGATATTGATTGTCCTGTTCCGTACCACTGTTGACAGCCATCGGCTGTGGTCATTTGACCACTTGTGCTGATCACAGTGTGCGATTGGTTTTCACCAAACCGCCCCTGTGGGGCTCTTGATTTGTGTTGGATTTATCTACCCTGGTGCTGCGCTCCCTTCACTCGTCTCTATTCTCTATGTCCATTTTGGGGGTCCTGGAAAGACCCTTGGGGTTGAGCCGCAGACACTGGTCTTCGAAGCAGTGCGCCTGTATTATTAGTGCACGCTGGAGTCCGGTATACGGTGGTATTGTAGACCGTTTCTTCCATTTCTATTCATTGTCTCGCACCCCCACGCTAAGGTGCAGTTTGGGTCATTACTAAGTGCCCGGTCCTCACCCGAGATCAGGACCCCGCTATACTGCCTGGGATCCTCCATTACAGATTTACTTTGGCAAGGAGGAACTTCACCAACCCCTAAGGGTTCTCTGAACACCCTGTTTGGAATCAGGGTTCTAGATCAAGAGGGATAAAAGTAAGAGAGGTGAGATTGGGCGTTTCTATTGTAGGAATGGGGCGAGAGAAGGTGCAGGAGGGAGAAAGCGAGGATAGGTTGGGGGCCGTGGCTTTTTAGATCAGAGAGAGAAGGGGAGAGAGGGGTGGTTGGGTGTTATGGTTGGAGGAGAAACAGTGAGGAGCTAGAGTAATAAAAAGATAGAGGGGAGGGAAGGTGAGAAAAATGAGAAGGAGAAGGGGGAGGGAACTGGGAAGAAGTGCAGAAAGGGGGGGGGGCAGGAGTTGGATAGATGGTGAAAAGTGGAGTAAGAGAGGGATGAAGGAAAAAGGGTGGTAGAGAGCTGGGTAGAGATGGAGAGAGGGGGACATAGAGAGAGAGAGAGAGAGAGAGAACAAACAAACAACTGAGCTAGAGAGAGAGAGAACAACTGAGCTAGAGAGAGAGAGAACAACTGAGCTAGAGAGAGAGAGAACAACTGAGCTAGAGAGAGAGAAAACAACTGAGCTAGAGAGAGAGAACAACTGAGCTAGAGAGAGAGAGAGCAACTGAGCTAGAGAGAGAGAGAGAACAACTGAGCTAGAGAGAGAGAGAACAACTGAGCTAGAGAGAGAGAACAACTGAGCTAGAGAGAGAGAACAACTGAGCTAGAGAGAGAACAACTGAGCTAGAGAGAGAGAGAGAACAACTGAGCTATAGAGAGAGAGAGAGAGAGAACAACTGAGCTAGAGAGAGAGAACAACTGAGCTAGAGAGAGAGAACAACTGAGCTAGAGAGAGAGAGAGAGAAAACAACTCAGCTAGAGGGAGAGAGAGAACAACTGAGCTAGAGAGAGAGAACAACTGAGGTAGAGCGAGAGAGAGAGAAAAAACAACTGAGCTAGCGAGAGAGAGAGAGAGAGAGAGAGAGAGAGAGAGAGAGAGAGAGAAGAACAGAGCTAGAGAGAGAGAACTGAGCTAGAGAGAGAGGTGGAGGAAAGAGGGAAGATACTGTAGATAAAATAGCCTCAAATCCAGAACCTCAGGGAGAGAGATTGGGACAACAGTGGTCAGGAGCTATTGCAAATCCAGAACCAGAGACATCGGGACAACAGAAACCAGTATGCATTGCAAATACAGGATCTAAAGCGGAGTCCATAGTGTGAGCGCGAACAAACTGCAGCAGCTCTATGGCAGCGGCCATCGTGCGCACGAGGAAGCGCGACGGCGCGGCAGCATTTTTAGCAGCCAAAAGATTCTGATTTTTGGCGCAATGGCCACGTCACGTGGGTGGCTCGCCCGAGTTGGGCGAACCAGCCTGGGGATGTCACGGTCACACCTCCCCGTTGCACGAAATTCAAAGTCCATGGATCGCTTGGGGCGACAGGCGCGCGCGACTCCCTGCGCTCTGTCGCGCGCATGCGTACCTGCACTATATCCGAGGCCTGAGAGAGAGAGGTCAGGACAACAAGAAACAAAGAAGTCCAGAGCAACATCCAATGTGACAAAAATACACAGTGAAATACCTATATATCTCTTGAAAAAGGGTCATTTAGTTAACCATTTGGTCAAAGCGTATAAGCCTGTGAGCCACTTCAAGGCATGACCATAATATCGCAGGTCCTAGCACTAACTGATTAAAATTCTTATTTAAAATTTGACTGTGTATTTTTGTCACATTGGATGTTGCTCTGGACTTCTTTGTTTCTTGTTGTATACATTTAGCCACGCCCAGTAGCACTCCTTTTGACACTTATATACATACGTGTATATATATACAATATATATATATATATATAAAAATACACAAATATATATATATATATATATATATATATATATATATATATATACACACGTATGTGTGTATATTGTGATAAATTTGGGGGGTTTCTTAGAGCTTGCTGGGTATCTGTGTGAGAGATCAGGACAGCATGATCCAGAATGCATTACAAATCCAGAACTCGAGAGAGATCAGGACTATATGATAAAGAAGACATTGCAAATCCAGAACCCGAGAGAGATCAGGACTATATGATAAAGAAGACATTGCTTACCTCCGGTTCCATTTTTCCCGCATCCAGGAGACACTGGAATATCATCTGGATTAATGTTTCCTGCAATGATTAATGTATGTGTATTACAGAATGTTAATTCAGCATCATTACCTATTTAATAATCTTATCGATGTCAACAGTTTGACAGGTGGGGGTTTGATAAAGACCTTCAGATACCCCTTAAGGTAATAAGGAGTAGGAGGTAGAAAGGGGGGTACCCTGGGGCATCTCTATGGGATAATCACACTTACAGGGTGTGGGGCATTATACAGTAGTATAGGGGGCAAATTAAATGTAGTAAAGGACATTGTTTGTAAGAATCATACAGAATAGAGAGATATCTTATATGATCTAATATTTCAACGGTAATTGGAAAAAGTTTGATTTGGGGTGAGATAAGACCTTTTATGTAGGATGTCAGATTGTAGGATCAATAAGGTTGGCAATTAGGGCAAACAATATGATCTTCAGTTAGCAGGAAGTATCAAATAATCCTTTTAGGGTCTGCAACCGATGGGGCAGAAGTGAGAGGGTTTGGGGTTTGTGGGAATTATAAGGTATGGAAAATGGAGAACTTATAGGGTCTGAGGTTTATGGGGCAGAAATGGAGGGAGCATGAAGTAATCATAACTCACAATCATAATAGGGAATAAACTCTTTGGGGTCTGAGGTTATAGGAGCAGAAATGGGGCTGTTACAACACTAAGGGCTCATGTAAAGGCGAAAGATTTGGGATGGTGGTATCGTACTTTACTTATGTTACAGTATATAGGGGATAATAGCTGGAGAACCTATAGGGTCTGAGAAAGAAGGAGAAGATGGGGCTGAATGGGTGGAGTAATTACAGGACTAGATGTGGAAGAAAAGTCTGAAAACGTATGGGGTTTGAGGAGAAGATGAGGTGAGGAGTTCCTTTTACAACTGTTGGTAAGAATTATGGGGGGGGGGGGGGTTGGGGGAAAAAAACCCATAAGTTTTAAGGGGAGAAAAAGAAAGAGTAGATGTAGTTTTATAGGGTTGCAGTAAAGGGGGAAAGTTTTTGATGGTAGGTTCATATCATACCTGGCATCATAAAGTTGTTAAATGATGAAGGTCCAAAGCGAGAGTTCTGTTGATATGCCCCTCCGCCGCCGCCGCCGCCACCGCCGCCACCACCTCCTCCTAATCGCATAGGGGGGGAATCTCCTGCTCCAAGTATAAAAGAGCCCTGACCTCCTTGGGACCCAGGAGGCAATCCTCCCAAGAAAACTCCTCCTCCAGCTCCTCCCGAAGAACCACCTCCAGCTCCACCTCCTCCTCCAGCTCCTCCCCAAGAACCTCCTCCAGCTCCACCTCCAGTTCCTCCCCAAGAACCTCCTCCAGCTCCAGTTCCTCCTCCAGCTCCTCCCCAAGAACCTCCTCCAGCTCCACCTCCAGTTCCTCCTCCAGCTCCTCCCCAAGAACCTCCTCCAGCTCCACCTCCAGTTCCTCCTCCAGCTCCTCCCCAAGATCCTCCTCCAGCTCCTCCCCCCCCATGTATGTAAGAGCCCTGTCCCCCTTGGGACCCAGAAGACCCACCTCCTAATACTCCACTTCCTCCTCCTCCTACATGAATGATTGACCCAGAAGACATAGATCCTCCTCCTACATGAAAGATTGACCCAGAAGACCCTGCTCCTCCTCCACCACCGCCTCCTCCACCGCCTCCTCCACCTCCTCCTCCTACACGAATGATTGACCCAGAAGACCCAGCTCCTCCTCCACCGCCTCCTCCACCGCCTCCTCCACCTCCTCCTCCACCTCCTCCTACACGAATTATTGACCCAGAAGACCCAGCTCCTCCTCCACCGCCTCCTCCACCGCCTCCTCCACCGCCAAAAGACCCAAATCCTCCTGCTATTCCTCCACCTTGTCCTCCTGAACTACTGATTGATCCAGAAGACCCGCCGGAGTTGACCGAGGATGAGCTGAAGCCCCCACTCAAGACAGAAAGGGAACCGCTGTTAGAGGATGATCCGCTACTCGATCCAGCTCCATACATCATGGAGCCTCCGCCGGAAGAGCCTATGAGGAAGAGGAGAGAGGGTGAAACAGTGACACAAACAGAAGGGAGCTGTGAGTCTGTCCCTCCCCCCGCAGGGTGACACAGTGACACAGACAGAAGGGAGCTATGAGTCTGTCCCTCCCCCGCAGGGTGACACAGTGACACAGACAGAAGGGAGCTATGAGTCTGTCCCTCCCCCCGCAGGGTGACACAGTGACAGACAGAAGGGAACTATGAGTCTGTCCCTCCCCCCGCAGGGTGACACAGTGACACAGATAGAAGGGAGCTATGAGTCTGTCCCACCCCCCGCAGGGTGACACAGTTTGCACAGACAGAAGGGAGCTATGAGTCTGTCCCTCTCCCCGCAGGGTGACACAGTGACACAGGCAGAAGGGAGCTATGAGTTTGTCCCTCTCCCCGCAGCGTGACATAGTGACACAGACAGAAGGGAGCTATGAGTCTGTCCCTCCCCCCGCAGGGTGACACAGTGACACAGACAGAAGGGAGCTGTGAGCCTGTCCCTCCCCCTGTTACCTGAAGAGGAGCGGCCAATCTGGGTGTAACCTGGGGATCCGTCACAGATCGGATATGACAACAACGGATCTGTAGGAGAGAAAGGAAGAGAAAAAAAGGGAGAAAGAGCAGAAGAGAGGGAATGTGACGAGAAGAGAGAGAGAAGAGAGAGAGAAGAGAGAGAGAAGAGAGAGAAAAAGAAAAAATAATAAGACAAGTGAGGTTATGGAGATAGAAAAATAGAGAATGGTAGAGTGCCAGTTAGGGATGGAGAGAGGCGGAAGTATAGAAGGAAGTGAGTGGGACAGGACGAGAGCGAGAGGAGGGGATGAGAGAGAGGAGTGGGGAAGAAATTAAAATAGAGAGAACATTAATAGATATTGATAATAAATACTGCGGTATATCTGCTTCTGTAATAATACACATATTATTGGTTTATCTACAGTGTAGACTGCGCTGTAAACACAATGTTGCAGGTGCGTCCCAAAGAGCTTACACTCTAATATTGGGTCTGGAGACTCAGAGAGTCTCTCTCTCTCTCTCTCTCTCTCTCTCTCTCTCTTTCACTCTCTCTCCCTAATAAGTGACATTACTCTCACTTATTACCTCTCTCTCTCTCTCTTATAACTGACATTACTCTCACGTATTACATTTCTCTCTCTCCCTTGCTCTCTCTTGCTCTCGCCCCACCTCCTTCCCCCCTCTCCCTTAACCACACCAAACACTTTGGTGAATACAAGATGCCACTTGAACAAGATTTATGGGCTGGGTCGCAAGTAGTCATAAGTAGTTCTCCTCCCACAGACTTTCTGTCTGTCGCCTCCTATACCTACTATACACCTCAAGCATCCACAAGGATGTTACTATACACCTCAAGCATCCACAAGGATGTTACTATACACCTCAAGCATCCACGAGGATGTTACTATACACCTCAAGCATCCACAAGGATGTTACTATACACCTCAAGCATCCACAAGGATGGTACTATACACCTCAAGCATCCACAAGGATGTTACTATACACCTCATGCATCCACGAGGATGTTACTATACACCTCAAGCATCCACAAGGATGTTACTATACACCTCAAGCATCCACAAGGATGGTACTATACACCTCAAGCATCCACAAGGATGTTACTATACACCTCAAGCATCCACAAGGATGTTACTATACACCTCAAGCATCCACAAGGATGTTACTATACACCTCAAGCATCCACAAGGATGTTACTATACACCTCAAGCATCCACAAGGATGTTACTATACACCTCAAGCATCCACAAGGATGTTACTATACACCTCAAGCATCCACAAGGATGTTACTATACACCTCAAGCATCCACAAGGATGTTACTATACACCTCAAACATCCTCAAGGATGTTACTATACACCTCAAGCATCCACAAGGATGTTACTATACACCTCAAACATCCTCAAGGATGTTACTATACACCTCAAGCATCCACAAGGATGTTACTATACACCTCAAACATCCTCAAGGATGTTACTATACACCTCAAGCATCCACAAGGATGTTACTATACACATCAAGCATCCACAAGGATGTTACTATACACCTCAAGCATCCACAAGGATGTTACTATACACCTCAAGCATCCACGAGGATGGTACTATACACCTCAAGCATCCACGAGGATGTTACTATACACCTCAAGCATCCACGAGGATGTTACTATACACCTCAAGCATCCACGAGGATATTACTATACACCTCAAGCATCCATGAGGATGTTACTATACACCTCAAACATCCACAAGGATGTTACTATATACTATAGTATATATAGTATATACTATGCAATTACAACACACATCACTGCGAAATGCTCAAAGAACTAGATTGGTTATCACTTGAGTCTAGGAGCAAAGTTCACCTTTCCTGTCTTGCCTTTAAATTCTTCATGGGCAAGCTACCAGCTATCTGAACAAGCTCCTCACCCCTACCACAAGCAGCACTTATCACCTGAGATCTGACTCCAAAAGACTGCTCATGGTCCCAAGGCTCAACAAAGTATCCGGCCGCTCCTCCTTCTCTTACCGTGCACCCAAAAACTGGAACAACCTACCGGAGACTCTCACATCCACCACCAGTCTAAGTTCTTTCAAAACTTAACTTAAAATAAATAAATAAAATACCTTATACATCCACCAAGGATGTTACTATACACCTCAAACATCAACAAGGATGTTACTATACAACTTATACAACCGCCAAGAATGTTACTATACACCTCATACATACACCTCAAACATCAACAAGGATGTTACTATACACCTTATACAACCGCCAAAGATGTTACTATACACCTCATACATCCACGAAGGATGTTACTATACACCTCATACAGTACATCCACCAAGGATGTTACTATACACCTCAAACATCCACCAAGGATGTTACTATACACCTCAAACATCCACAAGGATGTTACAATACAACTCACTCATCCACCAAGGATGTTACTATACACCTCATACAACCGCCAAAGATGTTACTATACACCTTATACAACCACCAAGGATATTACTATACACCTCATACATATACAAGGATGTTACTATACACTTCATACAACCACCAAGGATATTACTATACACCTCATACATATACAAGGATGTTACTATACACCTCATACATATACAAGGATGTTACTATACACATACATCCGCCAAAGATGTTACTATACACCTCATACAACCACCAAGGATGTTACTATACACCTCAAACATACACACAGATGTTCATATACACCTCATACATCCACAAGGATGTTACTAGACACCTCAAACATCCACAAGGATGTTACTATACACCTCATACATCTGCCAAGTATGTTACTATACACATACATCTGCCAGGGATGTTACTATACACCTCAAACATACACAAGGATGTTACTATAAACCTCATTCATCCACCAATGATGTTACTATACACCTCAAACATCCACAAGGATGTTCATAAACACCTCATACATCCACAAGGATGTTCATATACACCTCAAACATTCACAAGGATGTTACTATACACCTCAAGCATCCACAAGGATGTTACTATACACCTCATACATCCACCAAGGATGGTATATACCTAAAACATCTGTTATTTATATTATCTGTTATTTATTTGATTACCACATGTATTACTACTGTGAAGCGCTATGTACATTAATGGCGCTATATAAATAAAGACATACATACATACATCCACAATCATGGAAGCTTCGGAGGGTCCGTGCGCCCCAGAAAGAGCCCAAGGGGATTCGAGTATCCCGATGACTACAGAGCAGGCTGAGACGGTTCCAGACCCGGTTCCCACCGAGGAACCAGAGACGGTCGGTGAGCCGGAACCAGCCCAAGAGATGTCGGGTAAGAGGACTGCCAGGGTGAGGAGACACCGCTGTTCTCAGAGGAGCAAGAGTCAGGACTTACTCTGCTGATTGCCACTGATGACACTGAAATGATCCGGTGTCTTTCCCCCGCGGAGGTGTCCCTACCGTCCTCCCAGAACAGTAGCAGACAGTCTTCCGTGGTGTTTCGACCGCTGTCGAATTAGCCGACCGACGCTGTGGAGGAACAGAACCATTCTAATTGCTCAGAGCGACGGAGGAGTCCTGCATCCATGACCGCGACCGTGAGACCTGAAAGGTGGATGAGAATACCCATCGTGGAGTTGTCCAGAGGCCGATCCAGGTATTCTCCGGTACAGATGGAGGTGCCTTCCAGTGCCGCTGTCCATGCAGATGACGATGATGCCACAACCGTGCAACAACCAGATGTCGTCACCCTTCCTAGCGCAGGTCTAGCCAAAAAGAGGCGGCAGAAGTGGCCAAAGAGGAGGATAGACTTCCGGTGTGTTCGGATGTCCCAACCCCTGCTTTCATGGCCCAGTCACTGGACTATTTACGGGCCCATAGGCCCACGCCTGCCCTTGCCCCACATGTAGTCCGCATCACTTTGGCCTCGGGTCCGGGTAATATATCCACTCGGGACGTTGACCGGGACTATGCTGCATTTAAGGCCTCGAATCCTTTGACCCGCCCCTCTGCTATCCCTGAGAGATCTGTTTCTGCGGGAAACCCCACCAGGATCAGCCAGGGTGGTGTTCCACCTGGGGAAGCTGGCCGCGCCACAAGGTAACATTGCTCTAAAAAGAGGAGCCTGTGGGCCTCTAAGTTGGATCTGATGTTTCAGGATTTTCAAGCACTACATCACACAGGGTCCGCTGCAGTAGCTCCAGCCGGGTCCTTACCCTGGTGGCATCCTAAATTCAGGGTGTGCGTGCCGTTTATGGATCGTACTAGATTCCTGCTAGAAACAAGGGATGTGGTAGACCATTGGTGGGCGTAGGGAGTGTTCAACCCCGAGGAGACCGCAGATGCCATTAGAAGACGAGAGAAGCACAGCCCACAGGAATGGCCTTAGACAATGACCAACCTCCGGTTAAGGAACCATTGTTCTGGGTTCGGCTAGGCTGAAGGCCGCCGTTTAACTACGATCAGCCGAGCGGAGCGGCATATAGTCCAGAAATACAGGAACTCGCACGGGTTTGAGTACCCCTATGACCCTGAGCAGTTAATGAGGGGTATTGACGAGAGCACAGAGAAGTGGCAGATAGAAGCTAATGAACACAACAGAAGCACCTTCCATAATGTGGAGGAAAGAGTGGCCTATCTAGTCTGGAAGGTCGGGAGGTCAATTTATATGGACCGGGTGGAGTATATGTCTGAACGGCATCCTAAGAGGGTGTTTTTCATCACCGTGCCTGATGACTCAGGAGCTTCAGGAAGGAAACCAGATCCTGAGCACTATTACTGATAAGGTTCTCTGTGTTGGGAGGAACCTTTGTTCTGTAAGGCAGCCGTTTTATGGTTGTAGTCAAATAAAGCTGCTACATGGTTCTAGTAAGCTGTACTGACTGTGTTCACATAAACGGTATCGTGCATATACAATATAATATCAATTATGTGAAATGTTTTGCTGTTATGTTCAGGTTACCTTCAAGGATGGTACCCGAAAATGTAAGGCTCAAGCGAGGTCGTTGGGATTCCACCAGAGGGAGTGTGTAGCCGGGCTACCTGTGGCTACTATTCTGCCCTTGTACTGGCAGTAAGCCCTGGTACAATCAGGCTGCCAGTAGTCAGTATGGGATTTTCCTCCTCCTTTGGTGCTGCGCTTGAGTGACAGCGGGAGGCGGTGACATCAGGCCTGTGCTTGTCTAATCATGGGACAGACCTGGTGCCCTCCTCCTGTCTGTATTTAAGGGCAGTGCCGCCTCAAATTCGGGAGTGCCTCTACTCCCTTGATAGAGGCAGGTCACACAGGCAAGAGCCTGATTATTGCGCCTTCTCTGGTCCTCTTCCCTTTGGTGGAGAGGGAGTGAGGACCATACCACTGCCTCTGCTAGAGGAGCAGGGAAGAGCTGGGACTGCTGCGTGTGCTCTTGGCCTATAGTGACGGTCCAGGGACCATCCTTCAGTGGGTATCTGAGAGTAACTGTTTTGGGCAGAACCTGCCGTGCACTGTGCTGCACAGAGAGAGCCAATAAACCGTTCCTGTTTGCATATACCTCTGGCCTGGTGCGTGATCATACTGGGGGGGGGGAGAGGTAATAAGTTCTACCGTGGGAGATCACCTTCAGTTCCTGGAGCCTACGGCAGATGGAGGCACTGCACTGCTAAAGAGATATGAGGGGTATGAACCCCAGAAGCCTAGTCCTGTGTTCCCACTACCATCGGTGGATGACTCAGCCCTCCTGTTACCAGCAGGTATCATGCACCACACGATCAGTAATGGCCAAATCTCCCACTGAGTGGGGGAAACACCGTTACAAAAATAAAAGTTGGACTTAATGTAATGTTGCAATAAATTCTCTCTCTCTCTCTCTCTCTCTCTCTCTCTCTCTCTCTCTCTCTCTCTCTCTCTCTCTCTCTCTCTATCTCTCCTCTCTCCTTTCTCCCCTCTCTCTCCTCTCTCTCCTCTCTCTTTTCTCTCACTCTCATTTTGTTTCAAGTCCAGGCCTCGCATCCTATCTACGTAAAGAAAAGGGACAAAGTCCCACAAAATATACACCCCGCCCTGCTCTAGTTAAGAGCGTATTAACGGATACGTTGTAAACTAGGTGCAATGATCCCAAAGCCGCAGACATCGTGCTGATGAAAAAGCGGCCATGTTTAATACACCCAGGCCAAACCTATTTCAGATTGTACTTACCGGAGCTTCCACTTATGGCAACACTGGCGTCTCTGCATAATAACAGTGGAATGCCATCTGTAAAGAGTAGTAGTGAGTATTAGGTGTAGTCACCCCACAAATGCCCCATACCCCCATTAACATGTCAATTGGTCCTAGGATGGACTGTCCCCTTAAATATGTCACTGGTCCTAGGAGGGACTGACCCATTAAAGAAGTCACTGCCATTAGTACACTTTGCCCCTAGGAGGGACTGACCCCTTAACCATGTCACTGCCATTAGTACACTTTGCCCCTAGGAGGGACTGACCCTTTAATCATGTCACTGCCATTAGTACACTTTGCCCCTTGGAGGGACTGACCCCTTACACCATGTCACTGCCATTAGTACACTTTGCCCCTAGGAAGGACTGACCCCTTAACCATGTCACTGCCATTAGTACACTTTGCCCCTAGGAGGGACTGACCCCTAAACCATGTCACTGCCATTAGTACACTTTGCCCCTAGGAGGGACTTACCCCTTAACCATGTCACTGCCATTAGTACACTTTGCCCCTAGGAGGGACTGACCCCTTAACCATGTCACTGCCATTAATACACTTTGCCCCTAGGAGAGACTGACCCCTTAACCCTGTCACTGCCATTAGTACACTTTGCCCCTAGGAGGGACTGACCCCTTAACCATGTCACTGCCATTAGTACACTTTGCCCCTAAGAGGGACTGACTCCTTAAACATGTCACTGCCATTAGTACACTTTGCCCCTAGGAGGGACTGACCCCTTAACCATGTCACTGCCATTAGTACACTTTGCCCCTAAGAGGGACTGACCCCTTAAACATGTCACTGCCATTAGTACACTTTGCCCCTAGGAGGGACTGACCCCTTAACCATGTCACTGCCATTAGTACACTTTGCCCCTAAGAGGGACTGACTGCTTAACCATGTCACTGCCATTAGTACACTTTGCCCCTAGGAGGGACTGACCCCTTAACCCTGTCACTGCCATTAGTACACTTTGCCCCTAGGAGGGACTGACCCCTTAACCATGTCACTGCCATTAGTACACTTTGCCCCTAAGAGGGACTGACCCCTTAAACATGTCACTGCCATTAGTACACTTTGCCCCTAAGAGGGACTGACCGCTTAACCATGTCACTGCCATTAGTACACTTTGCCCCTAGGAGGGACTGACCCCTAAACCATGTCACTGCCATTAGTACTTTGCCCCTAGGAGGGACTGACCCCTTTACCATGTCACTGCCATTAGTACACTTTGTCCCTAGGAGAGACTGACACCTTAACCACATCACTACCATTAGTACACTTTGCCCATAGGAGGGACTGACCCCTTAACCATGTCACTGCCATTAGTACACTTTGCTCCGAGAAGGAACTGGCCCCTTAACCATGTCACTGCCATTAGTACACTTTGCCCCTAGGAGAGACTGACCCCTAAACCATGTCACTGCCATTAGTACACTTTGCCCCTAGGAGGGACTGACCCCTTAACCATGTCACTGCCATTAGTACACTTTGCCCCTAGGAGGGACTGACCCTTTAATCATGTCACTGCCATTAGTACACTTTGCCCCTTGGAGAGACTGACCCCTTACACCATGTCACTGCCATTAGTACACTTTGCCCCTAGGAAGGACTGACCCCTTAACCATGTCACTGCCATTAGTACACTTTGCCCCTAGGAGGGACTGACCCCTAAACCATGTCACTGCCATTAGTACACTTTGCCCCTAGGAGGGACTTACCCCTTAACCATGTCACTGCCATTAGTACACTTTGCCCCTAGGAGGGACTGACCCCTTAACCATGTCACTGCCATTAATACACTTTGCCCCTAGGAGAGACTGACCCCTTAACCCTGTCACTGCCATTAGTACACTTTGCCCCTAGGAGGGACTGACCCCTTAACCATGTCACTGCCATTAGTACACTTTGCCCCTAAGAGGGACTGACCCCTTAAACATGTCACTGCCATTAGTACACTTTGCCCCTAGGAGGGACTGACCCCTTAATCATGTCACTGCCATTAGTACACTTTGCCCCTAAGAGGGACTGACCCCTTAAACATGTCACTGCCATTAGTACACTTTGCCCCTAGGAGGGACTGACCCCTTAACCATGTCACTGCCATTAGTACACTTTGCCCCTAAGAGGGACTGACTGCTTAACCATGTCACTGCATTAGTACACTTTGCCCCTAGGAGGGACTGACCCCTTAACCCTGTCACTGCCATTAGTACACTTTGCCCCTAAGAGGGACTGACCCCTTAACCATGTCACTGCCATTAGTACACTTTGCCCCTAGGAGGGACTGACCCCTTAAACATGTCACTGCCATTAGTACACTTTGCCCCTAAGAGGGACTGACCGCTTAACCATGTCACTGCCATTAGTACACTTTGCCCCTAGGAGGGACTGACCCCTAAACCATGTCACTGCCATTAGTACACTTTGCCCCTAGGAGGGACTGACCCCTTAACCATGTCACTGCCATTAGTACACTTTGTCCCTAGGAGAGACTGACACCTTAACCACATCACTGCCATTAGTACACTTTGCCCATAGGAGGGACTGACCCCTTAACCATGTCACTGCCATTAGTACACTTTGCTCCGAGAAGGAACTGGCCCCTTAACCATGTCACTGCCATTAGTACACTTTGCCCCTAGGAGAGACTGACCCCTAAACCATGTCACTGCCATTAGTACACTTTGCCCCTAGGAGGGACTGACCCCTTAACCATGTCACTGCCATTAGTACACTTTGCTCCTAGGAGGAACTGGCCCCTTAACCATGTCACTGCCATTAGTACACTTTGCCCCTAGGAGAGACCGACCCCTTAACCATGTCACTGCCATTAGTACACTTTGCCCCTAGGAGGGACTGACCCCTTAACCCTGTCACTGCCATTAGTAAACTTTGCTCCTAGGAGGAACTGGCCCCTTAACCAGGTCACTGCCATTAGTACACTTTGCCCCTAGGAGAGACCGACCCCTTAACCCTGTCACTGCCATTAGTACACTTTGCCCCTAGGAGGGACTGACCCCTTAACCCTGTCACTGCCATTTGTACACTTTGCCCCTAGGGGGTACTGACCTCTTAACCATGTCACTGCCATTAGTACAGTTTGCCCATAAGGAGGGACTGACCCCTTAATCATGTCACTTCCATTAGTAAACTTTGCCCCTAGGGGGGACTGACCCCTTAACCATGTCACTGCCATTAGTACACTTTGCCCCTAGGAGGGACTGACCCCTTAATCATGTCACTGCCATTAGTACGCTTTGCCCCTAGGAGGGACTGACCTCTTAATCATGTCACTGCCATTAGTAAACTTTGCCCCTAGGAGGGACTGACCCCTTAACCCTGTCACTGCCATTAGTACACTTTGCCCCTAGGAGAGACTGGCCCCTTAACCATGTCACTGCCATTAGTACACTTTGCCCCTAGGAGACACTGGCCCCTTAACCCTGTCACTGCCATTAGTACACTTTGCCCCTAGGAGGGACTGACCCCTTAACCATGTCACTGCCATTAGTACACTTTGCCCCTAGGAGAGACCGACCCCTTAACCATGTCACTGCCATTAGTACACTTTGCCCCTAGGAGGGACTGACCCCTTAACCCTGTCACTGCCATTAGTAAACTTTGCTCCTAGGAGGAACTGGCCCCTTAACCAGGTCACTGCCATTAGTACACTTTGCCCCTAGGAGAGACCGACCCCTTAACCCTGTCACTGCCATTAGTACACTTTGCCCCTAGGAGGGACTGACCCCTTAACCCTGTCACTGCCATTTGTACACTTTGCCCCTAGGGGGTACTGACCTCTTAACCATGTCACTGCCATTAGTACAGTTTGCCCATAAGGAGGGACTGACACCTTAATCATGTCACTTCCATTAGTAAACTTTGCCCCTAGGGGGGACTGACCCCTTAACCATGTCACTGCCATTAGTACACTTTGCCCCTAGGAGGGACTGACCCCTTAATCATGTCACTGCCATTAGTACGCTTTGCCCCTAGGAGGGACTGACCTCTTAATCATGTCACTGCCATTAGTAAACTTTGCCCCTAGGAGGGACTGACCCCTTAACCCTGTCACTGCCATTAGTACACTTTGCCCCTAGGAGAGACTGACCCCTAAACCATGTCACTGCCATTAGTACACTTTGCCCCTAGGAGGGACTTACCCCTTAACCATGTCACTGCCATTAGTACACTTTGCCCCTAGGAGGGACTGACCCCTTAACCATGTCACTGCCATTAGTACACTTTGCCCCTAGGGGGGACTGACCCCTTAACCATGTCACTGCCAAAGCACACTTTGCCCCTAGGAGGGACTGACCCCTTAACCATGTCACTGCCATTAGTACACTTTGCCCCTAGGAGGGACTGACCCCTTAACCATGTCACTGCCATTAGTACACTTTGCCCCTAGGAGACACTGACCCCTTAACCATGTCACTGCCATTAGCACACTTTGCCCCTAGGAGACAATGGCCCCTTAACCCTGTCACTGCCATTAGTACACTCTGGTCCAAGAAGCGGTTGACCCGTTAAAGTAGATATTTCGCTGTATGATATTTATTTTCTGTATAGCTGTCACTGATTGTATTTACATTTCTATTTAAGTGCTCTCCAAACCCCGTCATGGTATTGTCTGCTGTTTATTCTAACCGGCTCTACTTCCCCAGAAAGTAGAGCGCTGTTATGAATGCAGATCACAAATGGTCTTATCAGTGAATCCATCTTGTCTTAATCTTCTCATACTGTATAAGGGTATTTGAAGTTAAATGAACGTTTTGCATGTCTGCTACCAATACAGAGAGGTTTAGCCATAGATGTGAAATCGGGCCCCCGTCCAACTCACTCCTAACGAGTGAAGCTACAGTACTGTAAGTGACGTTCCAATGAGACAGACTCACTACCAATGAGTGAGACTGTCTTCCAATGAATGGGATCCACTACTAAGAATTGAGACTACATTCTAATAAGGAAGACTGCCTTTCCAATGAGTGAGATGGCTTCCCAATGAGTTACACTCACTACCAGAGAGAGACTGCCCTCCAATGTGTGAGACAGCCTTCCAATAAGTGAGACTGCCCTCCAATGAGTGAGACAGCCTTCCAATGAGTGAGACTGCTTCCCAGCTTCTTAGCTTGCCTTTTAGTGAGTGTACATACAGTAGTGCTTACTAGCCCACCTACATCATTATGGAAGCCCACCTCAGACCCTCACTTACTGCAGAGGCTGACACCGACAACCAAGACCAGGAGGGTCCCCCGAGGACCGAGCCCACTCATCCTGAAATCCAAGGGTCACCTATGTCCTCACACCTTCCAAAATATAGAATTGCCTCTCCGGCAACTGGGTTGATATATATATATATAGTGCTGGGTTGATGGGAGGTGGCCTCTCACCTCTCTCGGTTTGGCTTGTAACTTGGGATGTACCTGACTAAGCATGTCTCACAAGGGTGTGAGAGGTACACGAGGGGCTGACACCCATGGGTGCGCCTTGTTTATTGGGATGGGTTCAGTGGAATCCCTAGACATGTGACCCCGGAGTTTTAGGGTGGAGGGACCTGTGAGTCACTGTGGGATAAACTGCCTTGAAAAATCTCAAGAGGAGACTTGCATAGTTTAGGATATCCATGGAACGTTCTCTCTCCCGCAACCTCCCTCTCACAATCTCTCTCTATCTCTCGCTATCTGTATACTGCTCTTTTTCTGTCTCTGTCACTCACCCTCTCCCCTTTCACTTGTCTCACTCTACTTCTTTGCTTTCTCTCTCCATCTCCCTCTCCTCTCTCTCTCTCTCTCTCTCTCTCTCTCTCTCTCTCTCTCTCTCTCTCTCTCTCTCTCTCTCTCTCTCTCTCTCTCTCTCTCTCTCTCTCTCTCTCTCTCTCTCTCTCTCTCTCTCTTTCTATCCCCTTTCTCTTCTCTACTTCAATTGTTTTCTTCCCTCTCTCCCTCTGTCTTCTTTTCCCAATCTCTCTCTCCTGTCCCTCTCTCTTACCCATAAACCTCTTTCTCTCTCCCACCCTCCTTTTCTAAACCATTTCTCTCTCCCCATCTCTGTCAGTACCTCCCTGAACCCTCCACACCCCACTCTTACAATTCTTACATCTCTTCCCTCTCTCCCTCACTCTCTTCCTTTATCTTTTATCCCTCTCCTCCACATCACACAACTCTCTATCTCTCTCTCTCAATCTCTCTCTCCCTCCCTATCCCCTCCCTCCCTCCCTCCCTCACTCCAACCCTCCCTTTTTCTCTCTCTGAGCTTCTACCTCTCATAAATCATTTAAAGCTTTCTATAAAGTTCTGACTCATTGTCCTACTAACATCTTACCACTGTACTAAACCACTGACTATCTATCTATCTATCTATCTATCTATCTATCTATCTATCTATCTATCTATCTATCTATCTATCTATCTATCTATCTATCTATCTATCTATCTATCTATCTATCTATCTATATATCTATCTATCTATCTGTCTATCTGTCTATCTGTCTCTCTGTCTGTCTGTCTGTCTGTCTGTCTGTCTATCTATCTATCTATCTATCTGTCTATCTGTCATATATCTATCGATCTATCTCTTTTCTTTCATTTTCTCCTTCTCCCACCACCTCTCTCTTTTTCTCCTGCCCCCCATCTCACAACTCTTTCCCTCCCTCCCTCTTTTCTCTCTCTTCTCTCTCTGAGCTCCAACCTCATAAATCATTTAAAGCTTTGTATAAAGTTCTGACTCATTGCCCTATTGTATTGGCCTATATTGATCTATCTATCTATCTATCTATCTATCTATCTATCTATCTATCTATCTATCTATCTATCTATCTATCTATCTATCTATCTATCTATCTATCTATCTATCTATCTATCTATCTATCTATCTATCTATCTATCTATCTATCTGTGTATATCTATCTTTCTATCTTTCTATCTATCTATGTATCATCTATCTATCTATCTATCTTACTATCTATCTATCTATCTATCTATCTATCTATCTATCTATCTATCTATCTATCTATCTATCTATCTATCTATCTATCTATCTCTCTCTCTCTCTCTCTCTCTCTCTCTCTCGCTCTCGCTCTCGCTCTCGCTCTCGCTCTCGCTCTCGCTCTCGCTCTCTCTGTCCGTCCCTAAAGCCCCTCTCCAGTCCCTGACTGATATCACTCAGTTTCTTTTGCTCAATGTACTCTCAATGGGGAGTGTGAGCTTCTAGTTTTGGGGGATTTCAACTACAATTGGCCTGACCCTAAAAACCACAAAATCCAGACTCAAGTCGCTAAACCTAACGCCACTCATTATCCCAACCCACACGAACACACCTGAAATCTCACAGCCATTGCTTGCTTGACTGGATTCTCTCCTCCAGTCCCAGCAGAATCCAATCCTCTGGCATCCTCCCTGACATTTTCAGTGACCATACAATAGAGCAGGGGTGTGCAAACTGGGGGGTGCGAGATTTTCCTGGGGGGCGCGGGCGGTTGCAGAGGCCCCCGTGCTCTCTCCCAAGGCGTTTAACTTAATGCTGGGGGATCGCGTGAGGCCTCTGCAACTCTCAACATTCAGAAGCCATGGCAACATGGGGTCACGGAGTGACATCACATGACCCCCTCCGGCATCATTTGACGCCGGAAAACAAGGTGGGGAAGGTTTTGGGGGGTGCGCGAGTCCCAGGGGGAGCAGGCGGTTGGGGGGGAGGGCCCTTTACTTCATCACATCTACTCCGTCTTTTGCCATTAGGCAGTTTATTGTCACTACTTTATCCCCCT
This sequence comes from Ascaphus truei, assembly GCF_040206685.1. Taxonomy (NCBI): domain Eukaryota; kingdom Metazoa; phylum Chordata; class Amphibia; order Anura; family Ascaphidae; genus Ascaphus; species Ascaphus truei. Next base: position 3,383,417 of record NC_134502.1, on the reverse strand, counting down.
TGTGTTTCCCCTTGTTTTTCCCTCCCTCCACTCCCATCACGGCTTTTTTTGGCTTGTGTTGACCTGACTTACTGCAATCTAGGTTCCTACGACTTGGTGCCCCAGCCATTGCCAAACCAATTGCTTCCCTAATCAACTGTATCCTGTCTGCTGGCCATATCCCTAAGACCTGGAAAACTGCCAGTTGTCCCAATCTTCAAAAGTGGGGACAAAAACACTGTCTCAAACCACAGGCCAATCTCTATTCTTCCAATACTATCCAAAGTCATGGAAAAATGTGTTCATTCCCATTTAAGCAATTACTATACCAAGACAAATTTCCCTAGCCAATTCCAATCTGGCTTTCGCCCCAAACACTCCACCGTAACTACCCTGCTAAAAGTTTGCAATGAAATCCAGTGTGGAATGGAACGGGAACAACTCACTGGTGCAGTATTCCTAGATTTTGCAAAGGCTTTTGATACTGTTGATCATGCTATCCTGCTTAACAAACTCCAGAGCTCTGGAATAGGGAAGCATGCTTTAAACTGGTTTCAGTCCTACCTATCGGGTAGATCCCAACATGTGTCCATCTCAGGCTCTAACTCCATCCCCCTGGATATCACCTGTGGTGTCCCGCAAGGCTCTGTTCTGGGGCCCCTACTCTTCTCAGTGTTCATCAATGATCTTCCCACAGCTTGTCAGGAAGCCTCAATACACATGTATGCAGGTTACACAATCCTATATGCACACAGCCATAGCCTCTCCGACCCTGGACACGTACTTGAATCTGATTTTTTGAGACTTGAAATCTGGATTTCCCCAAAACAAACTGTTTTCAAACACTGACAAGACTGTAACAATGGTATTTGGGACCAAGACTCCATTTCTAAAGCTACCAATGATGGATCTTCAGATTAAAACCAATTCTAATTCCATTCTAGCTCGTTACAATTTTAAATATCTAGGCACATGGTTTGACTCCCATTTAACATTTGGGATGCAAGTTGATAACCTGACATCCAAAACCTATGGCAAACTAGGTGTACTTTACAGGAACACCTCCTCCCAAGTCTGCTCGTCAAAAAGTGCATCATACAGCAGATGCTAATGCGAATTATAGACTATGGGGACTTAGTATATGGTCCAGCACCCCAAAACTCACCTTAGCACACTATACACCCTCTACAAACCAATATGCCACTTTGTCCTCCAATGTAACTACAACACACATCACTGCAAAATGCTCAAAGAACTAGATTGGCCATTGTAACGAGTATTCACCACAAACTAGACTAAACCATGGGGCTGAGGCGGGGATGTTGATAGCCACCGACCTACAAACGTGCAAGCTCGCCCGGGGTGCAGAGTGGTAGTCGTGTAGCTGGGTCAGGATAGGAGAGGACAGTGTGGTCTAGGATAGGATAAATCGGATAGTCATTGCATGGTTCTTGGATCCAGGAGTATAGAAGGTAGAATCGTCGTTATCCGTAGCCGAGGTCAAGGGGTCAGAGAAGGCAGAAGGCCGAGGTCAAAAATACAAGAAGCAAGACAAGGCAAAGGCAGCAGGATACGGGGGGCAAGCACAATTACACAAACAGTTTATGCTCAGCCAGTTTGTAGTAGGGCTGGCTGAGTATTTAATGGACAGGCAGCCAATGGTACAGTAGGAGAGCACACAGCTGCAGAGTAATGAACAAGAACCGCCCCTAGACATATTCAGTCCACTGGTAGGGGCGGGGGGGTGGGGAGGAGCAGTGCTGATGGAGTTAACCCCTCATGTGCCCATGATAGGGCGGCACCTGCGCGTAGCTTGCGTGTGGTGCGCCTCGCCCGTGACGTCACGGGGGCGGAGCCTGAGCGAGATCCGTGTGGTGCCCCTCAGCCTGGTAGAGCGGCGGGCCACAGCCACCTTGTCACGGGATGCATCACGGGGGCGGGGACTCAGCACGGGATGTGAGGTGTCCCCCAGCCTGGTAGCGCGGCGCGAGTCACCCATCCTGTCTCTAGAGAGAGAGAGAGAGAGAGAGAGAGAGAGAGAGAGAGAGAGAGAGGGGCAGAGAGAGAGGGGCAGAGAGAGGGGGTGGGGCAGAGAGAGAAAGGGGGCAGAGAGAGAGGGGAGAGAGAGAGAGAGAGAGAGAGAGAGAGAGAGCTGCATCTCCCAGCATTGATTTGTTTTGCATATGGAGAATCTTGTGTTTGAGGAGCTGAGGGCTGTTTAAATCCATCCTCTTTCTCCGATCTCTTTCCCTCTAATGTGAAGGGTCTACCGGTGCTGGCGGTACCTGTCGGCTCACAGGGATCCGAGCCTCCGCTACTGGGAGCCTGGGGTAACGAATATACTGAGTGGCAGTGCCTCCACCTGCACGGGATCCTAATTGAATGGGATAATCCAGATCAGTTAATAATAATTAATAGATAACTATTAATAACAGTCCACAGGTTATAAGAATAACAATAATAACATTTACTGTGCGCAATAACCATAAACCACATGCAGGCAATAGCAATACTAATGGTTACAGCTAAATCTCGCCGCACAGGGTGTTGTCCCACCACCGTGTATCCCCACACCGTGTCCAAAATACCAGAGGTGTCTTTGGTCACTTCTCCCAATAAGTGTCCCCAAAAGATGCCCACACCTCTAGGTGTGATCAGCGCCTTATTACACCAGTGTTGGTGCACGTTTGGCGAACGGTACCTGCCGGGTGTGCCTACACCTAGGCGCACTAACAACGAGAAGCAGGGGATGCGCCGATCCAACGATATCCTCCGCTGGATGGGACGTCTCCCTCTGGAGTGACTTCCACGATGATGCTCGCTCCTTCTCTGGCAGTCTGGTCCCAGCCTGCTGCAGCAATAATTCAAATGAAAACGCTGTGTCCCTAAGCTGGCTAACCACTAAAGGGGAAGGATCCCTAACTGAAGGGGCCTTCCCTACAGCTGCCACAAGCTTTGGATGAATTGGGGCCTATCTGGGGCCTAGGGGATCTCTGACCTAGTGCAGAGGCTCAGAACCCTGAACCTGTACAACCTCCCCTAGCTGTGTCCCCGCTCCAACTGCCAGCAAGCCCACAGAGTTCCAAATGTATCAACTGCCTCACAGAAGAATCCTGTCACTTCATTGGCCAGGCCTGGCCACCTGACTTCCAGCCCGGTGGCCTTCTGGGGGCTGTAGTCCCCACAGAACCCCCTTAACATTGGCGCCGCGTGCGCTATCTCTAATGGCCGCCACATTTCTCCCGCGCATGCGCAAACCTTGTAATGGCTGCCGCAAAGAGGAAGATACTGCGCATGCGTGCGCAAAGGCAAGATGGCGGCGCCCTGATCACTAGCTCTCGCCACTCCGGCAGCCCCCACAGCGATCCCCCTTCTCCCGAGCGGCAGCGGAGGTAAGGGGCAAATCGGGGAACCCAGGCCACACTCACAATAAAAAACGTGGCAATTTCCAATGAGACGTTTCCTGAAGCTTCGGCTAAAGTAATAGGATCCGAGTACTGTACTTAAGTTTCTGCACAAAAGCACGAATCATCGCTTGTGGATTTAAACGCAGCCTGGAATTTTAACATGAATCGAACGGTGTCATCTGTGATCTTAGGTTTAAGAGTTTCTAAGACGTCAACAGTAATTGTGCGGTAGTTATGTGAAGCAATTGGTCAAGCCGGTATTTGACAGTCCCTTGTATGCTGTCACCTTCTTGTGTCTCTTGGGATGCACTGACAGGTCTCCAAATTCTCTTGCTCAAGTCTCCTGCTCATGTATGTCGGTGACCATAGTCTAAATATACGGTTCATCCAGACGAATGCCAAAAACGAAGTGATTAGCCATGGCATTTAAAGATTCTCAACCCCGTTATAACGCGATCCGTAACTACGCGGACCCGCTTATAACACGATGCCCGCGTGGCTCCCACTTTTCGTCTTTATGAATACTTTACAACCCGATTATTGGTGCCTTAAATACTTTATTGTACAAAGCATACAATTGTACATTATTTCTAACGCGATCCGCTTATAACGCGATGTGATTCTTTGGACCCCAAAGCGCAGCGTTATAAAGGGAGTTGAGCTGTATAGCTTTATTTATATAGCGCCATTAATGTACAGAGCACTTCCCAGCAGTAATAGACGTGACAGAACCATATAAATAACAAATAAGACAAATAACCCATCATGGAAAGAAGTGCATCAGACATAAAAGTGACAATTAGGACAGTACGAGGGTGTTCTATCTGGTAAGAGCGTCTGCACAGGTCTAGGGTCGATGTATGAGGTGTGAAGTATCAGCCATGGAGCAACTCATGTGCTTTGTTAAGGAGGTGGGTTTAAGTTGGGTCTTAAAGGTGGGTAGAGAGGGTGCTAGTCGGGTATTGAGGGGAAGGGCATTCCCGAGGTGTGTGGCAGTCAGTGAGGAGGTCTAAGGCGGGAGACGGCTTTAAATACAAAGGGGGTAGAGAGAAGACATCCTTGAGAAGAACGCAAGAGCTGGGATGATGTATAGCGAGAAATAAGGCTTGAGATGTAAGGAGGGGCAGAAGAGTGTAAAGCTTTAAAAGGGAGGAGGAGGATTGAGTGTAAGATGCGGGATTTGATAGGAAGCCAGGAGAGTGATTTCAGCAGGGGAGACGCTGAGACAGAGTTAGGAAAGAGCAGAGCGATTCTGGCAGCAGCGTTTAGGATAGATTGTAGGGGAGACAGGTGAGAGGCAGGAAGGCCGGACAGCAGGAGGTTAGAGTAATCGAGGCGGGAGAGAATGAGGGCCTGAGTCAGAGGTTTTAGCAGTCGAGTATACAGAGGAAAGGGTGTATCTTTGTTATATTGCGGAGGAAAAAACAAACAGGTTTTAGGATACGTGTTGAATGTGAGAGGCGAATGTGAGAGGAGGAGTTGAGTGTGACCCTAGGCAGCGTGCTCGGCTACTGGGTGAATGACAGAACTTCCAACAGTAATGTGGAAGGAGGTAGTGGGGGCTTTAAACAGTTACATTTTAAATTCTTGCTTTAAAGAAATATATTAGCTACCAGCAGCTGCCTATAATCTATCAAGCATACCCCATATTTAGGAGGTGGAGGTAGAGGGCAGGGGAGTGGGGGGAGAGGAAGGGATTTCTTACAGGCGAATTCCTGGCTGCACAATATCAGGGACCAGGTGAAACAGTCCTGGGCTTATATCTAATATAGGGTGACCCCCTGACTCCAGAGTATCAGAGGCAGGATCTGACAGTCCTGGGCTTATATCTAATATAGGGTGACCCCCTGACTGCAGAGTATCGGAGGCAGGATCTGACAGTCCTGGGCTTTTATCTAATATAGGGTGACCCCCTGACTGCAGAGGTATCAGAGGCAGGATGTGACAGTCCTGGGTTTATATCTAATATAGGGTGACCCCCTGACTGCAGAGTATCGGAGGCAGGATGTGACAGTCCTGGGCTTATATCTATATATAGGGTGACCCCCTGACTGCAGAGTATCGGAGGCAGGATCTGACAGTCCTGGGCTTATATCTAATATAGGGTGACCCCTGACTGCAGAGTATCAGAGGCAGGATCTGACAGTCCTGGGCTTATATCTAATATAGGGTA